>NC_084733.1:43642292-43742292 GCF_033978785.1 Entelurus aequoreus | reverse complement strand
ACGTTGCTTGGATGGCAACATATGTTGCTCCAAAACCTGTATGTACCTTTTAGCATTATTAGTGCCTTCACAGATGTGTAAGTTACCCATGTCTTGGGTACTAATACACCCCCATACCATCACACATGCTGGCTTTTCAACTTTGCGCCTATAACAATCCGGATGGTTCTTTTCCTCTTTGGTCCGGAGCACACGACGTCCACAGTTTTCAAAAACAATTTGAAGTGTGGACTCGTCAGAACACAGAACACTTTGCATCAGTCCATCTTAGATGAGCTTGGTCCCAGCGAAGCGTTTCTGGGTGTTGTTGATAAATGGCTTTCGCTTTGCATAGTAAAGTTTTAACCTGCACTAACAGATGTAGCGACGATCTGTAGTTACTGACAGTGGTTTTCTGAAGTGTTCCTGAGCCCATGTGATGATATCTTTTACACACTGATGTTGCTTGTTGATGCAGTACCACCTGAGGGATCGAAGGTCACAGGCATTCAATGTTGGTTTTCAGCCTTGCTGTTTACGTGCAGTGATTTCTCCAGATTTTTGATATTACAGACCGTAGATGGTGAAATCCCTAAATTCCTTGCAATAGCTGGTTGAGAAATGTTGTTCTTAAACGGTGTGACAATTTGCTCATGCATTTGTTCACAAAGTGGTGACCCTCGCCCCATCCTTGTTTGTGAATGACTGAGCATTTCATGGAAGCTGCTTTTATACCCAATCATGGCACCCACCTGTTCCCAATTAGCCTGTTCACCTGTGGGATGTTCCAAATAAGTGTTTGATGAGCATTCCTCAACTTTCTCAGTCTTTTTTGCCACTTTTCCAGCTTTTTTGAAACATGTTTGCAAAAAAATAAAGTTTACCAGTTCGAATATTAAGTATCTTATCTTTGCAGTCTATTCAATTGAATATAAGTCAAAAAGGATCAGCAAATCATTGTATTCTGTTTTTACAGTATTTACGATTTACACAACGTGCCAACTTCACAGGTTTTGGGGTTTGTACATACATACATACACATATATATATATATATATATATATATACACACACATATATATATATATATATATATATATATATATATATATATATATATATATATATATATATATATATATATATATATATATACATACAGTACAGGCCAAAAGTTTGGACCCACCTTCTCATTCAATGAGTTTTATTTATTTTCATGACTATTTACATTGTAGATTGTCACTGAAGGCATCACAACTATGAATGAACACATGTGGAGTTATGTACTTAACAAAAAAAGGTGAAATAACTGAAAACATGTTTTATATTCTAGTTTCTTCAAAATAGCCACCCTTTGCTCTGATTAGTGCTTCGCACACTCTTGGCATTCTCTCAATGAGCTTCAAGAGGTAGTCACCTGAAAGGGTTTTCACTTCACAGGTGTCATAGTTTTGATGCCTTCAGTGACAATCTACAATGTAAATAGTCATGAAAATAAAGAAAACACACACACACACACATATATATATAAATACATATAAATATACACATACATACATATATACACATGTATATATAATATATATATAAATGTATATACATGTATATATAAATAAATAAAATACTATCTATCTATATAATATATATAAGTTGCTATATATATGTATAGACATATATGTTTATATATGTATATACTTACAGTATACACAATATATACACGTATACATATACATATATACGTATATATACATACATATATATACACGCATACAGTGATCGTGTGCATCCTCTCACCCCTGCGTATTTTTATTGACAGATATTGTATGGATGCGATTTACGATACTAGAGAAAAATTACCATTTACTGTATGTACAATTTATTGAGTTTGTGGAATGGATGTTAGGTTTGTTTCGCTATTTTAATTTCTTAAATAAGAATACATCATTTTTTAATGGATATGTGTTTAATACAGCAATTATAATTACTGAAGATAAATAATAAATAACTAGTTAATTTAAATATAATCATCACGTACACAATTTTTACAGCAAACCAAACATGTCACTTAACCTCCTTATCTTGGAAAGGACAAATATTTGGTAACATACATTTTTAAGACTGATTCTCAAACAGTGGTACGCCAAAGAATCACTTAATTAAATAATCAAACTGTGTGTAATGTTACAGTTGCCAAATATATTAAATATACTTGTTAAATAAAACCTCTCCCTTGTTTTTAATGAATATTTAGCCTACTACGCTACTGTATTTTAATGTTGCTCATCATGATGGTACTTGGACAGACAAATGTTTTCTCAGGTGGTACTTGGTGAAATTTTTTTTGACAACTACTGTTCTAAAACACTGAAAACAGCACATGTCCTCTGTGGTGGACATGAGGACTTACAAGTACGATGAGTACAGATAAAATGATGACGCTCGTTTATGCAACAAATGCATCACAATGCAGAAACGCAAGTGACACTATGAAGAAGAAAACACTTTGAATGGTTCAGAGTGAAAAGTCCATCCATCTATGTGGCATGAAATGTGTACTCATTTATGATATTTTCAACTGTTTTGTGAAGCACTTTGTCTTTTTGGTCTGTGAAAGGTGCTTTACAAATACACGTTACTAACTAAATTGTCAAGTTTGTGTTCCGATAAGAACCTAGCGTTTTCTTTTTTAGACTGTGACAAAAATATATTACTTATTAAATGTTTTGTACATATTTTTCTGGGTGTAAGGAGGTTCAGATGTTGCCTGTATAGTCTTAAATAAGTTCCAGTTTGACTCAGGAACCCATCAAATCACCTTCCAAGATGCCATATTGGAATGATTTTTCCTAATAGTTACTCACTGGAGGTGGTTTGCTGTTACACACCATTTTTATTAGACCACAATGTTGTGCAGAGGTCAAATGTTAGGATCCGAGTATTGACAGTGCTCTTGAGCAAGCAGGGAGCAAACACTGACATGTGCAGAGGCCATTTCTTGGTACTAGAGCTCAGAGTGTAAGAGATGAGGCATGCATGGTTGCTATAATGACGCCACGCTGCCCTCTACCGGTCAGACTTGGTACTTTGACACGACGCACTAATCAAGGTCTAGTTTGGACAAAAACACCTACAGAAAGTTTTCCATGTTATCTTAAATCTCACAGCAGGCATAACCAACATTGCTGTCAAATTGTCATCAACACTTGCAGTAATTTAGGAGCTCCCAACCCTTAAATGACAGCTTGATTATTGATGAATCAACATTAAAAGTAGGACTATATTGTTAAAGTGTGCTGTTTCCATATTAATGTAGGGCTTTTGAAATACTTACTATAATCCCCAAGGCCTTCATGTCTAATTTACAGCTAATTAACTTGGCCTTTAGTTTCACAAGGGCAATCAAATGTATGGAAGAATTGTGGACACGGTGCATCTTTGAGACTACTAATAATGACAGAATATGTGATGCACCGTCTCATGAGTCCAAACCCCTGCTGCTTCTTCTCTTGGGCCTTGGTTCTTGTGAATCCGTGATAAGCACTCCTGCTGCACTAGTCAAGGTCATTAAGGTGGCCACAGTCAATTGGTCACGGTAGTGCTTTTTGATTTCCATCTAACCTGTATGTCAATTTGTATCTTTTAAAATTAGTTTTGAGTTGTGTGAATTTTTTACTTACTCACTCCTCCTTGAATTCAAATACTATGAGAATTTGATTAAATTCATCACACCTTGAGTTCATCTATTTTCTACCGATTGTCCCTTTCGGGGTCGCGGGGGGTGAATCAAAATATTATCGAGAACCTCATCAAATTTATCACTCCCCCCTAAATCAAAATACTATTGACAACCTGATCAAATTGATTACCCCCTCGATTCAAAATAGTTTTGAGAACCTGATCAAACTTATCACGCATCCTGAAATTAAAATACTATTGGGAACCTGATCAAATTTATCACGCCCCCCTAAATTAAAATACAAGTGAGAACCTGATCACGCCCCCCTGAATTACAATAGTATTGACAACCTGATCAAACTTATCACGCCTCCCGAAATTAAAATACTATTGAGAACCTGATCGGATTTGTCACGACCACTTGAATTAAAATACTATTGAAAACCTGATCCAATTTATCACGCCCCCCCAAATTAAAATACTATTGAGAACCTGATCAAATTTATCACGCCCCACTAAATTAAAATAATATTGAGATCCTGATCAAATTTATCAAGCCCCCCTAGATTAAAATACTATTTGAACCTGATTAAATGTATCACATTCACCAGAATGACAACACTAGTGAGAACCTGATCAAATTCATCACACCCCCCCGATTAAAAATACTATTGAGAACCTGATATTTATCACTGCCCCCTGAATTAAAATACTAGTGCAGAATCTGGTCAAATTTCTCAATTTCTCACGCTACCCCGAATTAAAATACTATTAAAATACTAATGACCACTGATCACCCTGAACCTCTGAATTGAAATACTATGGAGTACCTAATCAAATTTATGACAACCCCCGAATTGAAACAGATTTTTTATTTATGAATAAAAATACAGTGTTGCTATTATTTGTATCATGTCTTGTTCGGCACTTTCAGCCTAAATCTAGATTGAGGACAATAATAAAAAAATGTTGGAATATGTGATGCACCTTCAACGTTTATTTAACATCACATCTCCTGTGGTGGAACAGTATAGCCTCTAATGGTATGCCTCAGCAGAAAAGCACTACAAGCGTGAAATGAACACGACAGGAGGGTTCAAACATGGCTACAAGCCTGCATGCTTACAACAATGAGTATATAGTGTCTCTTCTAGGTTGAGTGCTGGACAAACTGTTCAGCTACCTCAATACACACACTCATGGCAGGCCGGAAATTTTGTGCACAGGTAAGTTTTGTTTAAGAAGCGCGCACAATCTGGTGTATGTAGCAAAGTAGCATCGGGTGTCATCATGAAAGAGTCCGTTCAGAAAGGCACAATCCCATCATCTGCAACAGTCACCAAGCAAAAGCTCAGTGAAACACACAAAGGCTGATGTCATCCATAATTAAGAACTACACGTCCCTGGTTTCCATCCACCAGAGAACTCTGTGGATGGCTTGTATAGAAGCAATTTGAGTTCCAAGAACGTCAAATTGTCTGAAATGACAGTCAAGAGTGTGTAAAGAAGTGTTTCCACTGGTCCTGGGTCAGAAAGCAGTCCTATAGCATGTGTTTAAAGGAGACAAAGCATGTTTATTTCACACTAAAACAATATGCACCCGATATCCAGCATATTCCTCTGTTCATTGACTTACTATTATTCCCCTTTGCTATGTTACTGTTTGCTTGGCTTCTCTGTACTTAGAAACGGATACATACTTTTATTTGGGGGATACAACATGTTGATGGTTTATTTCAAACAGCTCCGATTCGAAGAGCAGTTATGGAATTGCTGTTTGTGCAGGCTAAGACTTGTGTAAAAACCACAGGGCACCATAAAAGCATTTCCTAAAAAAATTGCAGCAGCATTTAAAGAGGAAACGAGTGAGCAACTGCCATTTTCAAGTATGGTGTGTGACTAAACTTGATTTGTTGTTGAACAGCCATGATGTCCTCCTCTCTTCCATAGGAAGGTCAAAGCTCATCTCTCCTCAAACAATTCAAACATTTAGTAGTTAATTTGATCAAATTCACCAAGCTTTGATTGATAAAATCATATGTGGTGGTAGTCCAAGTTTTAAAAGGAAAGGAAACACATAAAATGTTCTATCGATAGGTCAGCTCATGAGCTCTATTTAAGTACACTGATGTCATCATTTCTTATTGGTTGTCAGTGTCCCGTGTGGTGGTGGTGGTGATGCTTTGCTGACATGAGTACAGAGAAGAAGAGACAACTTTACAAAATGATCTGTTACCTACTGAGTGATGATTATGTCCCCTCAGTGTCTGTGTCAGTGTCTAGCACTGGCTCACTCGCAGCTTCCTCCATGGCCTCACTCTGTTCAATGTCTATGTCCTTAGGAGAGGCACCCTGCTGCTGCTGCTGCTGCTGCTGCTGCTGCTGCTGCTGCTGCTGCTGCTGCTCGGCTTCACTTTCACGAAGCAGACAATTGGAGGACCCTGAGGTGAGCTCAGGCGAAGCATCCGATGTGGGCTCAACCACAATGCTTTTGTCCATCTCATCGCCACTGACCCACTCAGCTTGGGGTGAGGGAGCTTTCTCTTGTAAGACTTCCTCATTCTTCTCCCGTGGACTTTGCTGCTCCTCCTCCAGAGAGTTTCTTGTCTCTTCAGGGGGGCTGGCAGCGCGCGTAAAGACAACAGGAGAGCCCTGGCCTGGAGTGTCGCTGTCTGTGGACAACTTGGAACAGATCTGCTCTGTGAGTAGTGATTCAGTAAATAGAGGGGTCTCTGGCTGCGGTGATGACTGGGTGTCAGTGGGTGAGCCTGGCAATGGACTCTGAGTCTGAGTCTTCTCAGGTGCTGCTTGGCCTGAGGGTGGTGACTGATCTTCTGGAGTCTCGGGCCGAGTGGTGATATCGTGCTGCGGTTCAACCTCAGCTGCTTGGCTAGGCTTGCTTGGCTCTGGCGACTGGATGGGAACAAGCGGCTGATTCTGACCTAACAGAGGTGGTTTCGTCTGGGGTTGAGACTGATGGGGGGTTTGGAATCGAGATTGACTCGAGGTGTTGAATCTGAGAGGGGAGAGCAGCTTCCCTTGGTTCAGGACCAGGTTGGGGTTAATGGGCGGGGTTGGAAGAAGAGGCGTTGGTAGAGGGAGAACAGGCGTCCAATTGCCACGCTCTCTGTCTTTATCGCGGTCGTGCTCTCTGGGACGATCTCGCCCTCGCTCACGGTTGTGACGGCTTCCGTTCATTTCCCTCCTGAAGTCAAACTCTCTTTCGTCTCGGTCTCTCTGCCTGTCCCATTGGGATCTTCGTTCATCAAAGTCACTTTCAAAGTTTCCTACGGCACCGCCACTACGGTTCCAGGGCTGTGGGCCGCCTGCATTTTTCTGAGCTGCGTTTAAAGGACGGTTGTCAAAGCGGTTCGGAAAGTTCTGCCCCGGGGAGGGCCGATCCTCCTGAGGACCACCTCGTATGCCATCTCGTTCATCAAAGTCCCCTCTAGACTGATTCCATTGATTATCAGGGGTGAATCCAGCTAGGGCCTGCAGACGTCCAAGCAGACTGTTTCTGGCAGGCTGAGTCACTGGGGTTTGCAGCAATGCAGGCCTGCTTCCTCCTCCTCCGCCTCCTGCTCCTCCGCCTCCTGCTCCTCCGCCTCCACCACCACCAAGTGGTGTTCGATGCTCTGGTGGGGGGGTTCTCAGCAAACCTGTGCTCTGCTTTTCAACGGGGGGAAAACGGTAGTCCTGGTCTTTGCCCTCATCAGCCCCTGAAGAGGACTCTTCTGCCTTAGATACATTATTATTGGCCTGGTGATGCGGCCTGTTAAAATGGTCTAATTGAGAGAAAGGGGGCCTGATGTGGGCATGAGCTTGAAGGGAACCATCAAGGAGGCCACCGGGCTGTTGGCCAGGTCCCTGATGCAGGAGGAGAGGGAAGCGAGTACCATGCCCAGGCTGAAGGAGGTTAGGGCGCACGTCGAGTGGAAGCATTCCAGGCATTCTTTGTCCTGCCATTCCAGGCGGTTGGTGAAGTGGGTGAGCGATGGAAGCTGTGGGGTGCATGCCTAGAAGACCCATTCCACCGCGAACTGCATTCTGCATGCCTACAAAAGAGAAAATGCGTTAACGTCACCTTCCATATTTAATGACTAACCTCACATCACATCATCTGTTAGCGTTACTCTACCTTGAAGTGTGAGCTCTGTTGTTCCGTCCAAAATCTTAGCAGAATGTTGCAGTTTGTCTTGCTGACTTTGGACTCCAACAGCACTGAACATACTGGCTCCTGGCATATTTGAGGACATAAAGTTGCCAGGGATAGAGCTGGTTGTTGGAATCATAGCCCCAAATGGTGATTCCTTAACTTGTTCCTGGCTGGTTGCAACAGAGGCCTGCACAAGGGCTACAAGAGGGTGGACGGTAAAAGATACATTCAGGTAACCTCCAAAATATATTTATTACTAGGGCTGGGCGATAAAACAATATTTCTTTGACAATAATAACAGACAATTTCAATAGTATTAATTTGTCCATATTCTAAAAGACGCAAGACTAGCCTGCTAAAGACGACTGCAACAACATCAACACTATAAAGATAATATGTAGCTAAGCAATCTCACTCTGTCATGAGACTTGGCTGAGTGAAATGTGACACGTTAGCAGGTTTAAATAGTGGAGATAGGGTAAATTATACCCAACAAAAAGTGTAAAATGTTCATATTAAACTTTAAAACATTTCAGAAGTTTATCGTTTGTAAAAGTATAAATGTTGTCTTTTTTAGCGTAGAATTTGGATGTATTGGTAAACGGTAACATGATAAACCACATGAAAATTTCAGACCGTTAGTAATACGGTTTATATTTTTCATTACCAAAAAAAAATTATTTTTTAAGACCACATTGCTTACTTCCTGGAAACGGAAGTGACGCAGCACCGGCACAGCACCGGAAAAATGTAGATGTTCCCGCCGATTGTTTCGTTTTACTTCATTTCATTCGCTTCACTTCCGTGAAATCTCAAGAGTGTTTTTAAGACCACACTGCTGTTATTAGATGACGACAGGTGTGGACAGTATTGCAGACAGACGCATTTGTCCAGAGTTACAAGGCAGCAGGTGATGTGTAGGGAATGTTGCCACAATTTTTATTATAAAGTTTTGCCGTTTGTTTACTGCGATGGTCACTCATCCTTTAACTGCTAACTTTGTCAGTGTTCCAATAACATTGATGCTTGCTAAAATGTTTTGTCATTTCATCGAATTAAACGCAGGATGTGTTGTCAGTGAGGTACAAAGATTGTGTATTAGATGTGGGAGGTTTATTTTTGTTGGCCAAACTGTTCCACTGAACCATATGGTGTTGTTGGAAAAAGAAGCTTGTTTATTAGACTTATCCCCATGAGCCAAACTTCTTTGTGTTTTATATTGTTATAAAAAAGTAAACGTGTTTTTTTATATTACAAGTCATTTTAATTTCACAAAGTTATTACTTTAAAAAACATTCCTGAGACATAGCATTTTGTTAATGTTTCAAAGTGTATAGTTAATTCCTATATGACACATTTCTGCTCAAACTCTTGAAGGATATGTCCCGATACAGCATGTACATACTTTAATACATGTAAATGTACATAGCTTAACAAACTACCGTGTTTTCTGCACTATAATGCGCACCTAAAAACAACCAATTTCCTCAAAAGCTGACAGTGCGCCTTATAATCCGGTGCGCCTTATATATGGACCAATATTGAGCCACAACAGGTCTCGCAACTACGGTAACTATGCCGACTTCATTTTCCCCCTTCTACGGCTGCTTCCCGTAGAAGAAGAAGCGGTTCTTCTTCTACAGGGGAAAAATGAAGTCGGCGGCTGCTTACCGTAGAAGAAGAACTTCTTCTTCTACGGGGGAAAATGAAGTCGGCGGCTGCTTACCGTAAAGACCCAAAAATGGTTCCTATTAAGAGACACGCTTACGACGCAGAGTTTAAACTCAAGGCGATCAGTCACGCAGTAGAACACGGGAATAGAGCAGCAGCGAGAGAATTAAACATTAACGAATCAATGGTGCGGAAGTGGAGGAAACAACATGATGACCTGCGCCAAGTAAAGAAGACTAAACAGAATTTCCGAGGGAACAAAGCGAGATGGCTACAGTTTGAGGACAAACTCGAACAGTGGGTTGTTGAACAGAGAGCAGCAAGTAGAAGTGTCAGTACAATCACCATTTGTTTTGTTGAGATTACTTTTAGCACAGCTCCATCTAATGGATGCATAACGTAACCCCAGCCTCTACTGTAGCGTCTATTCTATGCGTCTTATAATGCGGTGCGCATTATATATGAACAAAGTTTTAAAATAGGCCATTCATTGAAGGTGCGCCTTATAATCCGGTGCGCCTTATACTGTGGAAAATACGGTACCTCTCTCTATGAAAATTTTAAAATACAGATAAAGGCATCATGTAATGAGAAAAGGCTGACACGCTGATACTATTAATGAACAAAAACACAAATATCTGTCTTTAAATATATGGATAACGTTTATCTATAGCTTTTTTATTAAACATTACAAATTACGTGATAGCGTCGCCTTCACACTCAAACACTGGTTTACCTAACGTAATAAATAATTGTGATTAATAATCGTGATTTTAATATTGATTAAAATAATCATAATTACTATTTTGGCAATAACCGTGCAGCCCTATATGTAAGACTAGATCTCATACATGAACAATATATGTATCTGTATAGACAAAAAGTGCAGTTACATCTTATGTCCATAAGTTGCCATCTTGCACAATTTTCACATTTATTTTTATTTATTTATGTTATCATTTTGTTTCTGCCAGATTACTTTGTTTATAATGGTTGTATTGCTTTCCTATGCACATTGAATGTTCTGCTTGAGGTACATACATACATACATACATACATTTTGAATGTGGTGTTTGTGTCTTTTTAAATAGATTTCAGTAGAAGAAGTTTTTGAACATTTTGAGCACATTTAAAAATACCGTGATAATTTTGGTAACAATAACAGTGGTAAGAAATTTTCATACTGTGACATTCCTAGCCTAAAATAGGCAATGCTTCTTTTTTAGCGTAACGTCATTTACTCTATTATACGATCTATTTAGAAGTGGCGTCACTTCCGGATGTTTTGCCAAACATATATCTTCTGTGCATCAATATTGCAATATATTACAAGTACAACAATGTATATATCATACTTAAAATCACAAACACTTAATGAAGGTACGATGTTGTTTTAATCACCTGTACATTTCATAAGGCGACCCACGCATAGAGGAAATTAAACAAACACTCGGAAGAAAATGAAATAAATTCATGTTTTGTTTTTTGTTAAATAAACATGAGATAATGTTGCACATTGTACAATGCAAGATGTTTTGTTTGTGTATCTGGAACTGTGTCTGTGTAAGTGCGCTACGTGCATGTACGTGTGTATCAGGCAGTTGTGATGTTCTAGTCTTCCACGCGTGAGAATTTAACTTACCGGTACATAATAATAGCTTTATTAATGATAATATACATATAAACATTAAGAACTGTAAGCAAAATAAACATTGTAAACTAATATTGCCAGTGTGTGTAGATATTATACAGTAAGATACTGTACATGAAACCTGTTATCTGAAAAAGTTGTTGATATACATATTTCAAACAAAAATAACCTTCTGATGTCTTCACATCTCACTCTTGAGCAATGTGACCTTTAAACATGACAAAAATAGTGATTTCATTGATATCGTGATATATACTGATAGACTGAAAAAAATATTGATACGATTTCGCCCAGCTTCGGGCATGTGCGTAACACTTACAAGCTGGTGCTGAGGCCATGGCTGCTGCTTGTGCTGCCTGCAAAAATCCTATACAACAGAAAATAATTGAAGTTAAGCTAAGCTGTATTGTACAAATGCTTTTTGTTTAAATGACAGAAACATTCACCTGGAGGTGGTTGTGAGGCATTGAAGCTCGGCCTTATGAATGGTGGTGGCGGCCCGTATCCTGGTGGGGGTATGCTCATAGTGACAGGAAAGGTAGGAGGAACCAAGCCTACTGCAGCAGAAACCACCTGTGGCACTGGTAGCTAGGTAAGAGACAACAGGAAACATTGCATGGGTAAAAACATGAGCAAACTATTACAATCAAGCCAAATACTGTGAAGAACAGTGTTTTTTGTGCCCTTGTAGCTTACAAAGACTGTAAAAATCACAAATTAATGAGGACATTCTATTATATATTATTTAAATTGTTTAACGGACAATTGGGGTTTCAATCACAACCTAGGTCAAGAGCGTGCAACAACCCTAACTAATGAGACGAACCCTCTTTATTACCTGCACAGGCATCATGGTCACTTGCTGGTTGTAGCTTTTACTCTGGTTGTTGGATGATGATGTCTCAGTGCTAAGTGCTTGGCTCATAACATCCTTGGTTGATTCAGAAGTCTTAGCTGTGTCCCACTCTGAATAAACAGGCAAAAACAATTAAAAAACCAAAATAACTGAGGGAGGTTTACCTTGACATGTGTTTGGATAGAATTGAGTCCATAAATTGTTTTTGCCAAGTGACAAAAAGACTTTCACCTTCATTGACGGTCTCCTGATCAATAATTCCTCCTTCAGCAAAGCCATCCAAGTCATCTACTTTAACTTTCTCCCAAGGAATGTAGGTGACTCCAAGGTCCACATCCCAAAATTGTTTGTACTCTTGTCTCACTCCCTTGTTTAAGGCCCAAGCAATCTGCATTAAAAATACATTGATGTTGGTCAGAGAACAAAGTGCCCTACAAGTGCAGCATTTATAATGGGCACCAATGTACACAGAAAGCCAGTACACTGCTAGGTCAATAGAAAATTAAATTACAAGATACTGCAAGGAGAGTGGGGAAGGAGATGGCATTGCATTCAATCAAATTTAAGTGTAAGGGCAAAAATGCACCTTGATGACTTTTGAGCCAATCTTGACAGAACCTGTGCTGAGCTTCTGGCGTGCACGGAAGGCGTCCTGTCTATGGACCATACAGATGTAAGCACAGCCTCTTGGAGGAATCATCTGTGAAGGACACATTTACAAACATTATGACATGACCAATATGCAGTACATGCATGTATAATAATCGAAAAACCAGCTAAAAGAAAAATATCATTCTTTCACAGATTAAAACAGTAATGAGATACAAAGTCACATGACTGATGACATCATACTGCACTTCTTACATTTATGGACTCTATTTGGCCAAACTCTTCAAACAAGTTTGTGAGGTCTTGCTGAGTAGCCTTTTTGTCCACCTGCCCGACCCACAGAGTTGTGCTGCATACTAGATTAGGGTAGAGAGAAACAATTAATATACATTTAAAACACCATCCATCCATCAATCTTCTTCCGCTTATCCTAGGTCGGGTCGCGGGGGCAGCAGCCTAAGCAGGGAAGCCCAGACTTCCCTCTCCCCAGACACTTCGTCCAGCTCTTCCCGGGGGATCCCGAGGCGTTCCCAGGCCGGCCGGGAGACATAGTCTTCCCAACGTGTCCTGGGTCTTCCCTGTGGCCTCCTACCGGTCGGACATGCCCTAAACACCTCCCTAGGGAGGCGTTCGGGTGACATCCTGACCAGATGCCCGAACCACCTCATCTGGCTCCTCTCGATGTGGAGGAGCAGCGGCTTTACTTTGAGCTCCTCCCGGATGGTAGAGCTTCTCATCCTATCTCTAAGGGAGAGCCCTGCCACCCAGCGGAGGAAACTCATTTCGGCCGCTTGCACCCGTGATCTTATCCTTTCTGTCATAACCCAAAGCTTATGACCGTAGGTGAGGATGGAAACGTAGATCGACCGGTAAATTGAGAGCTTTGCCTTCTGGCTCAGCTCCTTCTTCACCACAACGGATCGATACAGCGTCCGCATTACTGAAAACGCCGCACCAATCCGCCTGTCGATCTCACGATCCACTCTTCCCTCACTCGTGAACAAGACTCCGAGGTACTTGAACTCCTCCACTTGGGGCAGGGTCTCCTCCGCAACCCGGAGATGGCACTCCACCCTTTTCCGGGCGAGAACCATGGACTCTGACTTGGAGGTGCTGATTCCCATCCCAGTCGCTTCACACTCAGCTGCGAACCGATCCAGTGAGAGCTGAAGATCCTAGCCAGATGAAGCCATCAGGACCACATCATCTGCAAAAAGCAGAGACCTAATCCTGCAGCCACCAAACCGGATCCCCTCAACGCCTTGACTGCGCCTAGAAATTCTGTCCATAAAAGTTATGAACAGAATCGGTGACAAAGGCAGCCTTGGTGGAGTCCAACCCTCACTGGAAACGTGTCCGACTTACTGCCGGCAATGCGGACCAAGCTCTGACACTGATCGTACAGGGAGCCACAATCAGACAGTCCGATACTCTCTGAGCACTCCCCACAGGACTTACCGAGGGACACGGTCGAATGCCTTCTCCAAGTCCACAAAGCACATGTAGACTGGTTGGGCAAACTCCCATGCACCCTCAAGTACCCTGCCGAGAGTATAGAGATGGTCCACAGTTCCACGACCAGGACGAAAACCACACTGTTCCTCCTGAATCCGAGGTTCGACTATCCGGCGTAGCCTCCTCTCCAGTACACCTGAATAGACCCTACCGGGAAGGCTGAGGAGTGTGATCCCACGATAGTTAGAACACACTCTCCGGTTCCCCTTTTTAAAGAGAGGAACCACCACCCCCGGTCTGCTAAATTTAAAACACAGCTGAGATAATTAAGAAAATAATATGAATGACATCTAATTACCGCTTAGAGTTTTGGATCGTATAGGAGGCAATCCTTTCTTCTGACGCTCCTTCTCGCGCTCTCGGGCACGTCTTTCACTTGAGTACGACCGCGACGTCTTCCTCTTACGATCTCTGGAGCGTGAGCGCGACCGCTTCCGGTGCTTACGCTTCCGAGAACCAGAGCGGGACCTGGACCTTCTCCTTTTAGGAGACCTGTAGGGACAGAACAACAAAGCTTTGTGAAGGGTTTTCACATACCTTTAGTTTGTGTTATTTATGAAATAGGTGCCTGTGTTTCCTGAAACAATTGGTATTATGTGTGGGGAAAATGCCAAACAGTAGTTTAGATATTGAAGAACAAGTCATGACTGACCTGGAGCGAGAGCGTGTTCCGGAGCGTGTCCCAGAGGTTTTTTTCTCTTCTCCCTCAAAGTTATTCTCTTCCATTCCATCCGGGCCATCATCAAGATCCATGTCCTACAGTATCAATTCAAAACATTTAGAAAAATGCTATTCAAGTGACTTCAGTACTTTTTTTGTTTCGATAAGGCCTACTACTTTGTTGCTGACTAAAGTGTATTTAACGGTCCATCAATCCCTTTACATGTAAAAAAAACTCAGTTTAGTCCTAGTCCATAAAATGTAATTACTGCATGAATAATCACAAGGGCAGACACACCTGTTGCTGGTTGTCCATGGACTCATCCATCTTGTTGTCCGACTCAGAAAGCTGTGGCTGACTGCTACCCTGAGCATTTGCACCAGAGTTCTCTTGCCCAAAGATACTATCCTGGCCTTCTATGCTCATAGCCTGTTACAATACAGAATTGGTATATTTGTCTTGGTCAGTTTTATCATTACAAGTGGATAATATCTGCTAGTCAGAAAGTGAGTTTCTACAGGAGCCTCTATATTTGAGGAAATGTACCTACCTTTTGCTGGTGCTCAAACAGCTGCTTCTGGAACTGCTCCAGGTTCTGCTGCTGCAGTTGCTCTGCAAGCTGGTGGAACAGTGAGCTGTTGATGGGCTCTGACACCATAGGCCTGCAAGTAGTCCACAACTTAAATCACATACATACAAATCTTGCACAAATTGTTAGCTTTAAGATTGTGGGAACAGTTTACCAAGATAAAACACAACAAACTCACAGTTGAGAGGAGGATGTTTCCTTCTTAGATTCTTCACTGCGTTCAGAATCATTTCCAAAGTCAAACTGCCCCAAAAGCTTCTGAAAAAAGAAGCACAAAGGTCTTTAATTAATAGGCGCGATAAGTGAAGTGGAGTGAGAAATGTACAGTTAATGAGATAGTAGTACCTTGTTAAAAGAAGAGACCCTCTGTTCGAGGGGGTTGAGGCTGTTGGCAGTAGCAGCTGCAGTGAGTTGAGCAGTCAGAGCTTGCAGTTGTACAACCAGACCAGCATCCAAGGCCTGTAGCAGCGATGGTTGGGGCTTTTGCTGCTGCATTTGCAGACTCTGTACAAGCTGTTGAAGCTGGTGACAGCAATACACATAATTGTGGCATCAGGGGATACTTGGAAGCGTTTAAAGATTAACTGCACTTTTTGGGGGGAATTTTGCATATCATTCACAATCATTATGAAAGACATGACAATGGTTATATTTTTTAATGCATTCTAAATAATAAAATAACTGCAATCAAAAGTCCGCTGACAATGGAGCCTGTGGGAGCCGCTTTATTCTGCCTATAAAGCCTTTAAAAACATCTAAACACCTCCATTAACGTTTTATATACATGACGTAAATATATATGTAATGTAGTAACATGTATATTTATAATAACATTTAATATTTACGTATTTTGCTCCTTTCAAGCATACACGGCGCATTTATTTCATAAACGGATCCATACGTTCGCTTTTTTCCCCCAACATCACTGTTTTTCCTTGCCCGTATGTGGGCTCTGTACCGAGGATGTCGTTGTGGCTTGTGCAGCCCTTTGAGACACTTGTGATTTAGGGCTATATAAATAAACATTGATTGATTGATTGATTACTCAGTGCAGACTTTATGAGATAACAAACATAATAAAACATAAATTACTGTACAAGGTCTGCTGTCATTAGGATACCGACTGCTAGGATGTTCATATATTCCCATTTAGATTAAAAATGACTCATAATCCTCACAAAGAAAAGTAAGGTGGAACCAAGCGTCTTTTCGTGTCATTTTTGCCATTCCGGGTCTAAATTGGCTGTCAAAGTGTACCAACACGTCAGAATACATCCTTGTGCTTCTACTATCCAGGTGAGAGGCATGATTTATGATCTAAAATAAAGTTTGACAAGAAAGGAAACGAGGAAGCAGCTGATCAGTCACTCATGTCAACATTAGCACACAAGCTTGTGATCACGGCGCCGTTATAGTTTGTCTGTGTTAGCGTTTATAATAACAATATCACTAATACATGGTTAAAATTCAGGTCACAAAATTTAAATGGAGTATTGAGAGGACCTTCCATTAGCTCCGCTGTAAGCAGACTTTTATTTACTAGTTAGAATGCATAAAAAAAATTACATCCGTCGTCATGGAATTGTGAACGATAGGCAAAATTCCAAAAAAAAGTGCAGTTCCTCTTGAACACAAAATACTTGTATACCTGAACAGTGCTGCTGTCATTATTAAAAGAAAACATCAACAAAATGATAAGACAGCTTAGTTTTCTGCTTTACCTGTTGCCCTTGAGGACTTTGTAAGATCTGCGCAACAGCTGCCACTGTGTCTGTGTTGGTAATTTGTGAAGCCCAGTCTGGAAGTCCCTGGACTATGTTGGCTGGGGTTGCCGGAGTAGCTGGAGTGCCTCAATACAAAAAGAGAAACAAATAGAGTCATCATAAGCATGGACCACTCTTATGACCGAGTTGAACAAATATCTCACAATATGAGACTTCCACACAACACAATCTCTTGACTGACCAGGTGTGGTGTTATTGACAGGGGCAACGCTGCTGGGCATGATGGGAGTAAGGCTTGGAGGAGGAATCCCTGCGGCCATGTCCAACAACGGCTGGATGATATCACTCTTGAAGACAGCATTCTTTTGCCACAGGTTTAAAACGCGCACTATCTTACTCTAGAAATACATGAACATTTAGATAAGCAAAAGTGTTAATAATTACAACTACTGCAAATATTGATTAATTTAGATTAGCTTGTGTTGTACTTTGAAATCAAGTCAAGTCAAAGAGGAACTACATGAAAACAGTCAGACCTTGTCATCTGAAGGGCAACGGTAGAGGTGCTGGAATGTAGGGATGATATTCTTGCTGAAGCGTGGAGCAAAAACATCCTTTTCTGTGCCAAACTGGTGTCGTGACTGTCTCACAATTGAGTCGATGACATACAGGCCAGGGACTTTGTATTCTGGCTTGCACTGTAAAGGCAAGAACAAGAAGCTTCCATTGGTGTTTCTTTTACACTATGGTTATGGGATGCATTGTAATATCTTAAGCTATAATGTTAAATTTAGTAGTGTATGTCAAATCTCATTTACTCTATGAGGCATTTAGTTAAATACTCTCATAATTTTTTTCACATTAATGTGAGTTGGTTTCTATCAATCGATAGCTGGATGTGACATGAAGTCAACAAACTCACCTTTTGTATGAACTTCTCCACACTTTGGACAACATGCTTGTAGAACTGAAAAAAGGAGAAATATGTTATCAGCAATATCTAAGAACAGCATACAACACTTAAAATACAAGTTATTAAAAAAAAAGCTGACGAGGCAGATCCTTTCATTTACCATACCAAACAAAAGCAGAACATTCTGGCCTTTGCTTTGATAATTTCTGCATTCAAAGTTTTCAAAATCTTGTGACACAATACTTCAATTTTTGAGGACCCAAAAAAACCTACTGGTTGGGAGTTCAATGCAAAAAAACAATACATAACTATACATCAGTTGCTTAGCTTCGTTTTCTTATATTTAACTGTGTTCCTATTAACATGCTTGTGCCGTTCTAAGTCACCTTGTTTGTAGTAGTAGATTCATAAGGCCATTCTCATTTAAAACGCCATGTATGTTATGTTGTCAACAGTTAATGGACCACATTAAGGGGCTCTTTAGAACCTTTATGCGAATATGCCTAGAAGACGTTACTTTTCCAAAGGGTTTTAAGCATTATATCTCACCCTCTTACGGCTTTTAGGACATAATGACCTTTTTTGTGTGATTTGCTAATAATTGGACAGCTAATGTTAGCTATCATTAAATATATATTCTATCACAACAAAAACATGAATCTAAATTGTTCATTGCTTTTCTAGAACTGCTTTTGTATGTGTGCTCACACGCTGCCTTGCGTGTATGAGTTGACGTAACATGGTGCGTGACAAGCCTGAACGTTCAACAAATTCCTCCAACCGTTGCGTTTTTAAAATTCAATATAGTTAGTAATTGTAAAAAATATAGCCATTCAAAGAATATATTATGTTCTGTTAAACCACTAATGGTAAGATAACGTAACCGGATGTGTTCTTGTTATACAAAACCCACAACCAGTGAAGTTGGCATGTTGTGCAAATCGTTAAAAAAAAAGAACAGAACACAATTATTTGCAAATCCTTTTCAACTTATATTCAATTGAATACACTGCAAAGACAAAATATTTAATATTCGAACTGAGGTACTTCTTTTTTTTGCAAATAATCATTAACTTAGAATTTAATGGCAGCTACACTTTGAAAAAGTTGGGACAGGGACATTTTTATCACTGTGTTACTTGGCCTTTCCTTTTAACAACACTCATTAAACGTTTGGGAACTGAGGAGACCATTATTTGAAGCTTTTCAGGTGGAATTATTTCCCATTCATGCTTGATGTACAGGTTGAGCGTTACAATAAAGCTACTGAAATGTGCGGGGTCCAGCTTTGACCCTGCCCAGGCTCTAACCTGCGTCCACACCTGCCCTCTTAATGAGAGTTGAGCAGCGCTTGCCAGTAGGGGCCCTTTTCCACGGCAGGAACTTTCCAATGTGCCATGGTATGTGACAGTAGGCCCTGCGTTTACACCAAAACTTCACCAGGAACTAAATTGGGCCCTATTCGCTATGTGGTACTTAAAAACATTTAAAGCAAGGGTGTCAAACACTGGTCCGCCGTGTAATTTCACTTGGCCCTTGAGGCAATATCAAATTAACACTAGAGCTGGCCCGCCGATTATATACAGCGGCGGTGCCGCTAATTCTCATGCTTGCCAACCCTCCCGGGAGACTCCCAAATTTAAGTGCTCCTCCCGAAAACCGTCACGTCCACTTTTCATCCAGTCCGACGAGTGCTGGCCCAGTCACATAATATGTGCGACTTCTGCATGCACACACAAGTAAATGCAACGCATACTTGATCAACAGCGATACAGGTTACACTGACGGTGCCCGTATAAATAACTTTAACACTGTTAGAAATATGCGCCACACTGTGAATCCACACCAAACAAGAATGACAAACACATTTCGGGAGAACATCCGCACCGTAACACAACATAAACACAACAAAACAAATACCCAGAATCCCATGCAGCCCTAACTCTTCCGGGCAAGAATATACACCCCCGCTACCACCAAACCCCGCCCCCCACACATCAACCCCCCTCCGTGCGTCGGTTGAGGTGGGCGGGGTTTGGTGGTAGCTGGTGTGTATATTGTAGCCCGGAAGAGTTAGGGCTGCAAAGGGTTCTGGGTATTTGTTCTGTTGTGTTACGATGCGGATCTTCTCCCGAAATGTGTTTGTCATTGTTGTTTGGTGTGGATTCATAGTGTGGCGTATATTTCTAACAGTGTTAAAGTTGTTTATACTTCCACCCTTAGTGTAACCTGTATCGCTGTTGATCAAGTATGCGTTGCATTCACGTGTGTGTGCGTACAGAAGCCGCACATTTCTTGTGACTGGGCCGGCACGTTGTTGAAATGGATGAAAAGCGGACGTGACGACAGCTTGTAGAGGATGTTAAAGGCAGTGCCTTTAAGGCACGCCCCCAAGACTGTGGTCCGGGTGGACTACGAGATATAATGACTGATGAACACATTCGTTCGATAATGAAGGTTGCCTCAGCTCAAAGCCTGAGCCCTGACATTAATGAGCTAGCATCCAAGAAAAGATGCCAGGTATCTGGCTTGGGCACATCAGATTAGATCAGTGTGTTGCAAACTGAGCAGTTTAAAGTCCTGAATGGTTGGTTTATTCATTGTTATTTTATTTTCAAATGTATTAGCCTGTGTAAAAAGGTAATGTTGATATTTTTCATTCATTCATTCTTTCATTCATTATTTATTTATTTATTTCAGGCAATCACATTAAAAAGCACAAAGTTGACAACACATAATAATATAAATTAATATAGTGCAAAAGGTAATGTATAGTATGTAATGCATGATTGTTCAGTTTTGCCTGAAAGGGAGTGTGAAGAAGATAATTTATTTAATCCCTCCCCCAGTTCTCTATTCAGTGATTATTCACATTGAGTTTCACTGTTACTTTGTTCAAGGATTAAAATACAGATGTTGTATCATAGTGGCATTACCACAGGTAACAATAACTATTACACTGTAACAATAATTTGTATCAATAATGTAAGAATAATGAATATACCAACATTGGTAATAAACAAAATGCCAACAATGGTAATATACAACATAGCAATAATGGTAAGGAAACATTGAGCACATGTTAACACTTTGAGACAAAGTACAACAGCAGGTCAAATTAAAGACCCTCATCTCTATATTTGAACCAGACCCCATGTTTGTATAATAGTTTAAATCGATTAATAGTTTGGCATTGCTTATGTTGTTTACCTCAGAAGGCTGCAAATAGAAAAGAGGCATTACATTTTTATTTAAATTGTATTTGATATGCCATTGATATTTTTTTAATTATTATTATTATTATTATTTGAAACTCGATTTTGCATGTCACTATAAAGTTATATAAGCCTTGCTTGTTCAATATTCAATGCAAAACTTGTTTGGGTCCCTGTTAAAATGTTAATTTGTTCAACCTTGGCCCGCAGCTTTGTTCAGTTTTAAATTTTGGCCCACTCTGTATTTGAGTTTGACACCCCTGATTTAAAGGATGGGCTGTGATGTGGAACGCTGATTAGTGAAACAAAGTTGGGGCATTACTAAACTTCCATCCATCCATCCATTTTTCTACCGCTTATTCCCTTCGGGGTCGCGGGGGGCGCTGGAGTCTATCTCAGCTGCAATCGGGCGGAAGGCGGGGTACACCCTGGACAAGTCGCCACCTCATCGCAGGGCCAACACAGATAGACAGACAACATTCACACTCACATTCACACACTAGGGCCAATTTAGTGTTGCCAATCAACCTATCCCCAGGTGCATGTCTTTGGAGGTGGGAGGAAGCCGGAGTAGCTGGAGGGAACCCACGCAGTCACGGGGAGAACATGCAAACTCCACACAGAAAGATCCCGAGGCCGGGATTGAACTCATGACTACTCAGGACCTTCGTATTGTGAGGCAGATGCACTAACCCCTCTGCCACCGTGCTGCCTTGGAATTCAAAATTTCAGTCGCAATTAAGGTATGTGGGAACAACTTGTTTATTTCTTATTTCTTGTGATTTCTATAACAAGCTAATCGACAAAGTCAACAACCATGAGCTCTTTGGGCGCAGTCATGCTGGGACAGTCCCTCAGATGTTACCACAATGTTGGAAGTATAGTTCAAAATTTGTATGCAAGATTACAAATTGAGAATGCCAGTAAAACATTTCTTTCAACTACAACGATTGATGTGAGTGACTAAAAATAGTCCATCATAATTTAAGTTCTACAAGCAGCCAAAAGGTGGCATGAAAGAGCAGCAGTCAAACTGGCCAGCTTGCAGGAGCAGGTTTTTGTGTCACCATTTGTAAGTACAAGATGCACATGAGCGCAAAGAATACTGACGGTAGGTAGTAACAATAGTAATGGTTGCAAGAGATCCAAAGCTAAATTTAAAGAAAAACTGCACATGAACTGATGAAATGAGAGTATTTTAAATAATTTGGAGAAAAGATGGTAACCCAGCACACAGTATGAGTGGGAACCGCAAGTAATTTATAGTTAAATACCAAGTCCATATTTTGCCAACAATAACATCATTATACAGTGATTATGCTAAATTTAATACACAGAGAATATTAACATTGATACATCACAAGTCAATGTAAGTTAAGGGGCATTCGAAGAGAAATACATACAAATATTAATAAATGCTTTCCAGTGACAAAATAGTTGTACAGGCAACATTACAGCTAAAATATAATTTAATATGTTATTTAAAGCCACTACAAACTCTAGTTATATTAACCGAAAACTATCTAATGACAAAAAGTATTCAGAAATTACCAAAGCTAAACAAAGCTGGCCCAAAGACAAACAAATAAAATTGTGATCATGAAAATTAATTTTGGAAATTGTTTTTGAAAGAATATTACGAGAAATTATGTTTGCACCATAGAGTGTATAGGAATTAGCCAGGAATATAACAATTTCATAAAACCGGAGTAAAACTTTTACGGTTAGCATTATCGTTTAAAAATAAAATCATAGTAATATTTTTAACTTAAAGGCACCGAAAATGAGGCAAAAAAAGGTCAGCATAATTGTGGAGTCAACTGTCATAACGGTGTTACGCTCAAAAGGTTTGGTTGTCCTTAATCTCTAAAGATTCTGCAACAAGTTCAACAGAGTCACAACTGTGCATCACAAGTGTGATATACTTCAAATCTCTGCACAAATTATGCATGTAACATATATAAACAGCACTGTAAAATGTTGCTATTTGTTTGCACATTCACTATGTAATGTATTGCTGTGATAAGTATGACAATGTGTTGGATTTAGTGATGTGCGGTCATTAAATAATCTTTTAAACCCCGCAATTTTTTTACTGAATCAGCACTCACGGGTTGTCATTGCCACACACGGTCAGTGACGCTTCCTGCAGCCACGCTAACCAAGTTAGGAGAATAAACCATGTAATATGTAATTAATTATACCCCTGTGAGCATAAATGTATTTTTATGAATGTTTTAGTCCCATAGAAACAGCAACAAATATCCATCCATCCATTTTCTACCGCTTGTCCCTTTCGGGGTCGTGGGGGTACTGGAGCCTATCTCAGCTGCATTCGGGCGGAAGGCGGGGTACACCCTGAACAAGTCGCCACCTCATCGCAGGGCCAACACAGATAGACAATATTTACACTCACATTCACACATCAGGGCCAATTTAGTGTTGCCAATCAACCTATCCCCCAGCAACAAATATATTTCTTGTAAAACTATTAACTATCCAATTTTGTAGAAAATACATAATGTTAAAACACATACAATGTATCGTACTGTATCTCCAGTGAATGTTGGTTAAGTTTGTTTTTATTACCACAGCTTTTTTTTGACACTGAATTCATCAAACTGCCATTTTGCGTTTAAATTTTGTGAACTAAATAAAATTATGCTGACAATAACATTTAATAAACATTTAGGAGCAAAATGCGTGTTTTAAAAATTAAGTTTGTTAAAATACAGTGTTTTTAAAATTCAATGCAGAAATCTTCGAAAACTAAAGCCCCGCTTCCGGTAAATTAAAACCGAAGCAATAGAGGATGTCTCAGAACCAGCCATTGAAGTGTTTAGTTTGCAGTCACGTTACACGAGTCTTGAGAAGCAGCAGCAAAGACAGCAGACCTGGGCATAATAAGGCCCGTTAAGATTTTAAATCTAGCCCGCTGGACGTTTCCAAATTATTGTTTTAAACCTTTTACATCGAAATTGAATGTGCAGTACCGTTTTCAACCTACTGTATATCTTGAAATTTAGAAATAATTTCAATGGTTATAATCTGAGCTTTTGAGTGACATACAGGTTGTTGCAGTAATCATGAGGACTATACGTCACAGCAGCTCCAGGCACACGAGGCACTGCAGAGTGGGCGGAGTTGGTTCACAGAGCAGCCAGCGTGAGATGCGCACTTAGGACAAACAGACGTCTTTAACAAACTTACACAGAAAAGTGGTATTACATTGGATATGGACATTTCTTATTCTTTGTGTTCATGTTCCGCCATGTTTGTTGCACTTTTGTTGTGTTTTGCTGATTGTAAATAGGGAAGTAACGATATGAAAATGTCTTATAATGATTATTGTGACCAAAAATATCATGGTTGTCATTATTATAGTGGTCAGTGTTTCCCATAAACTGCCAAGATACCTGTGGTGGTGGGGGCGTGGCTATGCGCGTGGTCACCATGACTTCATCAATAAATTTGCATAATTTACTACAATGATGTGATTTTCTCTAAAAAGGCTCAAAAAATGTATACTTACTAATTAATAATAACAGTTTTGTTTTAAACGTCCATACATCCATCCATTTTACAATATAATTACAACACTTTATGTACATATTTATATACAGATTTGAACAATAAGTTATTCACTGAAATATATTTATTAATTGTGGTTCTTACAAAAAAGATATCTTATAAAATATAAAAGCTAAAATGTCTCTTAAAGCTCTGCCCCTTTAAAGGCCTACTGAAAGCCACTACTACCGACCACGCAGTCTGATAGTTTATATATCAATGATGAAATCTTAACATTGCAACACATGCCAATACGGCCGGGTTAACTTATAAAGTGACATTTTAAAATTCCCGGGAAATATCCGGCTGAAACATCGCGGTATGATGACGTATGCGCGTGACGAAGTCCGAGTAACGGAAGTTATGGTACCCCGTAGAATCCTATACAAAAAGCTCTGTTTTCATTTCATAATTCCACAGTATTCTGGACATCTTTTGCAATTTTTTTAATGAACAATGAAGGCTGCAAAGAAGACAGTTGTAGGTGGGATCAGTGTATTAGCAGCGGACTACAGCAACACAACCAGGAGGACTTTGTTGGAGCGCTAGCCGCCGACTTCACCTTGACTTCCTACGTCTCCGGGCCGCCAAACGCATCGGGTGAAGTCCTTCGTCCTTCTGCCGATCGCTGGAGCGCAGGTGAGCACGGGTGTTGATGAGCAAATGAGGGCTGGCTGGCGTAGGTGGAGAGCTAATGTTTTTAGCATAGCTCTGTGCAGTCCGATTGCTAAGTTAGCTTCAATGGCGTCGTTAGCATAGCATTGTTAACCTTCGCCAGCCTGGAAAGCATTAACCGTGTATTTACATGTCCACGGTTTAATAGTATTGTTGATTTTCTATCTATACTTCCAGTCAGGGGTTTATTTCTTTTGTTTCTATATGCAGTTAAAGCAAGATGCTATCACGTTAGCTCGTAGCTAAAGCATTTCGCCGATGTATTGTCGTGGAGATAAAAGGCACTGAATGTCCATTTCGCGTTCTCGACTCTCATTTTCAAGAGGATATAGTATCCAAGGTGGTTTAAAATACAAATCTGTGATCTACAATAGAAAAAGGAGAGTGTGGAATCCAATGAGCCAGCTTGTACCTAAGTTACGGTCTGAGCGAAAAAAGATACGTCCATCGCTGCCTCTCAAGTCATTCACTGTAACGTTCCTCATCAACGAATCTTTCATCCTCGCTCAAATTAATGGGGTAATCATCACTTTCTCGGTCCGAATCTCTCTCGCTCCATTGTAAACAACGGGGAATCGTGAGGAATCCTAGCTCCTGTGACGTCACGCTACTTCCGGTACAGGCAAGGCTTTTTTTTTTATCAGCGAGCAAAAGTTGCGAACTTTATCGTCGATTTTCTCTACTAAATCCTTTCAGCAAAAATATGGCAATATCGCGAAATGATCAAGTATGACACATAGAATGGATCTGCTATTCCCGTTTAAATAAAAAAATCATTTCAGTAGGCCTTTAATTAGTGCATACTAAATAATTTAACTTTAGCCTACTACTACAACCATATTATTTACCAGCAACATAAAGTTAAACAGAGGCAGAGGTGTCCTGCCACAGTCAGTAACAAATAAACAGAAAACAGTAGTGGTCAAATACAAATAAGGCAACAAGAGAAGTATCCTACACTTCTCTTTTGTAAAGTAAATCTCAACAGCGTATATGGGCATCTACATCAACTATATGATTTGCCTGAGAAGCTGGACAGGACAAAAAAAAAATTTAAAAATTTAAAAAAAGTTTTTTTTTGTGGCGGACGTAATTCTTTCGTGGCGGGCCGCCACAAATAAATGAATGTGTGGGAAACACTGGTGGTATAGTTGAATGTGCTCAAAAAGTAATTGTACAACGTACACACTTAAATCTTTCGACCAAGTTATTTTTTTTTTAATACCTAGAATAATTAAATAAACAGTTAGAAATTGTGTTTCTTATGTTTCAATGATGGGTTTTAGTCTAAGTCAGGGGTCCCCAAACTTTTTGACTCGGGGGCCGGGGACCGGGCTGTGTGTGTGTATGTGTATATGTATGTGTGTATATATATATACACACACACACACACACACACACACACACACACACACACACACACACACACACACACACACACACACACACACACACACACACACACACACACACACACACACACACACACACACACACACACACACACACACACACACACATATATATTAGGGCTGTGAATCTTTGGGTGTCCCACAATTCGATTCAATATCGATTCTTGGGGTCACGATTAGATTCAAAATTGATTTTTTTTTTCAATTCAACACGATTCTCGATTCAAAAACGATTTTTTTCCTGATTCAAAACGATTCTCTATTCATTCAATACATAGGATTTCAGCACGATCTACCCCAGTCTGCTGACATGCAAGTAGAGTAGTAGATTTTTGTAAAAAGCTTTTATAAATGGTAAATGGTTGTACTTGTATAGCGCTTTTCTACCCCTTTTTAAGGAGCCCAAAGCGCTTTGACAGTATTTCCACATTCACCCATACATTCACACACTGATGGCGGGAGCTGCCATGCAAGGCGCTAACCAGGACCCATCAGGAGCAAGGGTGAAGTGTCTTGCCCAAGGACACAACGGACGTGACTAGGATGGTAGAAGGTGGGGATTGAACCAGTAACCCTCAGATTGCTGGCACGGCCACTCTCCCAACTTCGCCACGCCGTCTCCTTTATAATTGTAAAGGACAATGTTTTATCAACTGATTGCAATAATGTAAATTTGTTTTAACTATTAAATGAACCAAAAATATGACTTATTTTATCTTTGTGAAAATATTGGATACAGTGTGTTGTCAAGCTTATGAGATGCGATGCAAGTGTAAGCCACTGTGACACTATTGTTCTTTTTTTTTATAAATGTCTAATGATAATGTCAATGAGGGATTTTTAATCACTGCTATGTTGAAATTGTAACTAATATTGATACTGTTGTTGATTACATTAATTTTTGTTTCAATACTTTTGGTTTGTTCTGTGTCGTGTTTGCTCTGTTTATTGCAGTTCTGAGTGTTGCTGGGTCGGGTTTGGTTATGGAATTGGATTGCATTGTTATGGTATTGCTGTGTATTGTTTTGTTGGATTAATTAATTAAAATAAAATAAAATAGAATAAAAATATATAACAAAAAAAAAAAAAAAAAAAAAAGATTTTTAAAAATGATAATCGATTCTGAATCGCACAACGTGAGAATCGCGATTCGAATTTGAATCGATTTCTTCCCACACCCCTAATATATATGTTAGGGCTGGGAATCTTTGGGTGTCCCACGATTCGATTCAGAATCGATTCTTGGGGTCACGATTCGATTCAAAATCGATTTTTTTTTCAATTCAACACGATTCTCGATTCAAAAACTTTTTTTTTTTTTTAAATGAAAACAATACACAACAATACCATAATAATGCAATACAATTTCAAAACCAAACCCAATTTTGGAGTTCTGAACTTGTGATTTCTTGCAGTGTTAAGTGGTAATATTTCACATTTGTCCCAATTGACTTTATACCCTGATAAACAGCCATATTCAGTGATGACATTATTGATATAGTGTAGAGAGGAGTTAACATGTGACAGGTAGAGAATTATGTCGTCACAATACATCGATAGCTTATTATACTGAGAGCCAATTTTTATAACATGAATATTATTTTCACTTCTTATTTTTGCAGCTAAGGGTTCAATAACCAAATTAAATAATAATCCAGATGCAGGACATCCCTGCTTTACTCCTCTTTTTAACGAAAAAGGTTCTGAAATATGATTATTGGTTTTGACTGATGCCATGGGCCTTGTATAAAGCATCTTAATCCATTGTATAAAATTATCTCCAAATCCAAATTTACGTGATGTGCAAAACATAAATGACCAGTTTATTTATTTGTCGAATGCCTTCTCCGCATCAACAGTACATACTGCTGTGGGATAAGGGAGACTTCTACCATAGTAAAAACATTATACAAGTTCCTTGTATTGTCTGAAGATTGTCGACCTTCCATGAAGCCAGTTTGGTCAGTATGAATTAATTTTCCTATTACATTTGATAATCGTGTGGCTAAGATTTTTGCCAAGATTCAAAAGGATTCTCTATTCATTCAATACATAGGATTTCAGCAGGATCTACCCCAGTCTGCTGACATGCAAGCAGAGTAGTAGATTTTTGTAAAAAGTGTTTATAATTGTAAAGGACAATGTTTTATCAACTGATTGCAATAATGTAAATTTGTTTTAACCATTAAATGAACCAAAAATATGACTTATTTTATCTTTGTGAAAATATTGGACACAGTGTGTTGTCAAGCTTATGAGATGCGATGCAAGTGTAAGCCACTGTGACACTATTGTTCTTTTTTAATTTTTTTTTATAAATGTCTAATGATAATGTCAATGAGGGATTTTTAATCACTGCTATGTTGAAATTGTAACTAATATTGATACTGTTGTTGATAATATTCATTTTTGTTTCACTACTTTTGGTTTGTTCTGTGTCGTGTTTGTGTCTCCTCTCAATTGCTCGTTTATTGCAGTTCTGAGTGTTGCTGGGTCGGGTTTGGTTTTGGAATTGGATTGCATTGTTATGGTATTGCTGTGTATTGTTTTGTTGGATTGATTAATTTAAAAAAAAAAAAAAAAATCAAAAAAAAAAACAACGATTTTTTAAAAATGAGAATCGATTCTGAATCGCACAACGTGAGAATCGCGATTCGAATTCGAATCGATTTTTTCCCACACCCCTAATATATGTATATATATATATATATATACACACACACACACACACACACACAGTGGTGCTCATAAGTTTACATACCCTGGGAGAATTTATGATTTATTGGCCATTCTTCAGAGAATATGAATGATAACACAAAAACCTTTCTTCCACTCATGCTTAATGGTTGTGTGAAGCTATTTATTGGCAAACAACTGTGTTTACTCTTTTTAAATCAAAATGACAAAATAAAGTACCCAAATGACCCTGATCAAAAGTTTACATACCCCAGTGACTTTGATCTGATAACATGCACAAAAGTTGACACAAACAGGTTTGAATGGCTAATCAAGGTTCCAATCCTCACATGTGACCTGTTTGTTTGTAATTAATGTGTGTGTATAAAAGGTCAGTGAGTTTCTGGGCTTCTGACAGACCATTGCATCTTTCATCCAGTGCTGCACAGATGTTTTTGGATTCTAAATCATGGGGAAGGCAAAAATAATTGTCAAAGGATCTGCGAGAAAAGGTAATTGAACTGCATAAAACAGCAAAAGGGTATAAAAAGGCATCCAAGGAATTGAGAATGCCAATTAGCAGTGTTCAAACGCTGATTAAGAAGTAGAAAATGAAGGATTCAGGTAGACCAGCAAAGATTTCAGCCACAACTGCCAGGAAAATTGTTCGAGATGCAAAGAAAAATCCACAAATAACTTCAGCTGAAATACAGGACTCTCTGAAAAATAGTGGTGTGGCTGTTTGAAGATGCACAATAGGGAGGCACTTGAAGAAAAATGGGCTGCATGGTCGAGTGGCCGATTAATTGATATACCGATTTTGTTTTGCTGTTATAAATCTTTTTTTTTACTTGGTCTGAGGAAATATTCAAATTTTTTGAGATAGGATTTTTTAGTTTTCTTAAGCTGTACGCCATAATCAGCAATATTAAAATAATGAAAGGCTTGCAATATTTCAGTTGATGTGTAATGAATCCAGAATGTATGACATTTTGTTTTTTTTAATTGCATTACAGAAAATAAAGAACTTTATAACAATATTCTAATTTTCTGAGACAGTCCTGTATATATACACACACACACAAATGTTCCTTTAAGGCAAGTGTTGCCTTAAAGGAAGGCTCATATTTTAGGGCACAAAGGCAAGTTAGATATATATATATATATATATATATATATATATATATATATATATATATATATATATATATATATATATATATATATATATATATATATATATATATATTAGGGCTGCAACTAACGATTAATTTGATAATCGATTAATCTGTCGATTATTACTTCGATTAATCGATTAATAATCGGATAAAAGAGACAAACTACATTTCTATCCTTTACAGTATTTTATTGAAAAAAACCAGCATACTGGCACCATGTTGTGGACATTGGGGGTGCAGCATACACCAATAATAACACAGAAATGTAACTCATCAGAACTGAATCAGATATTGTACACGTTTCTGTTGTGAATAATAAGGGATTCATTTTAGGCTGCCTCTGAATAATAGCATGAAATATTCCAGCACCTTCATAACGTTTAGTTATACTAAAGCGTCACTCAAATCTAAATATATTTATATAGCTTTATCAGCCCGGCTACATTGATCCATTATGAAACCAACCTGAGATATTTCTGTCCGTTACGTTTATTTCGAAATTGGTAACCGTGCGTTTTCTCTCTCAAAACGGAGTCAAATGTGCCGGAGACACATTATCAGCCCCGCGTTGCAACAAAGGCATAACTTTAACGTTACTCACAAAAAAGCTGAACTCATGAATGCTTGTTGCCACTATGGACTTAAAAAGTTACGTACTGTGAGTTATTCCCTTCATCCATGGCTCCAACATGTTTCTTCTTCAGGTGCTCCTGAAGCAATGTTGTACTTCCGTGCCATTTTGCAGGAAACGGTCTTCTTTGAAGTCTTTAAAGTAAAGTGTTCCCACACTTTTGACGACTTAGGTCGTACACTTTTCTCCAATGAAGCAATAACCTCAAGATGTTTCTCCGCTAAACTATCGGTAGTGTTTTCCTGCGCTATTTTTCGAATTTTTCCAGCAAAGGAGACGCCGTCGTCACATGAGCTGCACATGACACATCATTGGCTAGCTTACGCCACCTCATGAGACGTAGCCTAACCGCCGCCCTGGCGCTGTTTTGTACTGTTTTTGTACTTATTTTGATTATTGTTTCTCAGCTGTTTGAAAATATTGCAGTTTATAAATAAAGGTTTATAAAAAAAAAATAAAATAAAAAAAAAAAAGCCTCCGCGGATGCGCATAGCATAGTTCCAACGAATCGATGACTAAATTAATCGCCAACTATTTTGGTAATCGATTTTAATCGATTAGTTGTTGCAGCCCTAAAATATATATATATATATATAAACTGTTTTTTTTTTGTTAATTAATAATATAAACTTGTCAGTTTTTTTGTCATTTCATGATGCCTTTGATAGCGGGAGTTAAAAAAAAAAAAAAGTTATGAACATTTATATGTACATGAAGATGATGTATCGGGACAGATCAATTAAGAGTTTGAGCAGAAATATGTCATTTACGAATTAACTATACACAATAAAACAAACAAAATGATGTGTCACATGAATGTTTTTTGAAGTACCGTATTTTTCGGACTATAAATCGCAGTTTTTTTCATAGTTTGGCCGGGGGTGCGACTTATACTCAGGAGCGACTTATGTGTGAAATTATTAACACATTACCGTAAAATGTCAAATAATATTATTCAGCTCATTCACGTAAGATACTAGACGTACAAGATTTTATTGGATTTAGCGATTAGGAGTGACAGATTGTTTGGTAAACGTATAGCATGTTCTATATGTTATAGTTATTTGAATGACTCTTACCATAATATGTTACGTTAACATACCAGGCACGTTCTCAGTAGGTAATTTATGCGTCATATAACGTACACTTATTCAGCCTGTTGTTCACTATTCTTTATTTATTTTAAATTGCCTTTCAAAAGTCTATTCTTGGTGTTGGGTTTTATCAAATACATTTCCCCAAAAAATGCGACTTATACTCCAGTGCGACTTACTGTATTTTTCGGACTATAAGTCGACGTTTTTTTCATAGTTTGGCCGTGGGTGTGACGTATACTCCGGAGCAACTTATGTGTGAAATTATTTACACATTACTGTAAAATATCAAATAATATTATTTATCTCATTAGCTTGAGCGACGAAATAAATGTCCGCAATCGTCACACACACGTCAGCAATCGTCACTCACACGCCAACCAATAAGAATTTGGGACAAATTTGGCAGAAGCGCATTGTGGGTCATGGAATGTTAACTGCTATATGCTATATGCTACTGCCGGAGCTATTAAAATGGATCACATCAACATTGGCGGTAACTTATAAAAACTGAGAAGGGCTGAACTAAAATGGCACCTAAAAGGAAACCATATACTACAGATTACCTGTTGTTCACTATTCTTCATTTATTTTAAATTGCCTTTCAAATGTCTATTCTTGGTGTTGGATTTTATCAAATAAATTTCCCCCAAAAATGCGACTTATACTCCAGTGCGACGTATATATGTTTCTTCCCGTCTTTATTGTGCATTTTCGGCCGGTGTGACGTATACTCCGGAGCGACTTATAGTCCGAAAAATACGGTATATATGTTTTTTTCCTTCTTTATTATGCATTTTCGGCCGGTGCGACTTATACTCCGGAGCGACTTATACTCCGAAAAATTCGGTAATAGCTTTGTGACATAAAAAAAAACAAGTAATGTTAAAAAAAAACAACCTTCTGTTTACTTTTTGATATTAAAATAAAACACAAAGTAGTTTGGCTAATGAAGATGAAGTCTAATAAACAAGTTTTGTTCTTCTCTTGGTTCAGTACAACAGTTTGGCCAACAAAAATACAGAGGAGTGACACCTCTCACATGAAATACACAATTTTCACAGCCTGCTTCAATTTGATGAGATGACAATACATTTTAGCTAGTATTGATGTTATTTGAACACTGATATAGTTTGCAGTTAAATAAAGGACGAGTGAACAGTCAACAAACTAAAGACTTTATAAAGAAGTTGTGACAACATTCACGACACATCGCCTGCAACATCAAATAATTTTCTCCTTCGCTGTATACTTTTAATGTGGGGACAAGTGCGTCTGTCTCCAATATTGTTTACACCTGTCGCCATCTAAACACAGCAGTGCGCTCTTAAAACGCACGCCGGGAAGCGAGGGGAAAATGACGTTAAACCAAGCGTTTGGCTCCGTGTACTTGCCGCAGATATTGGTCAATTTTTAGGGCATTGCGGCAAATGACGAGGTAGTTGCCGTGGTTAAATTCGAGCCCTGTATATAAGTGTGTATGTATATATACAGTATATATATATTATTCCTTGCACACTAATTGACTGAAAGAGCACGCACTTGCTGCGGCGCGATGAAGTCACGTTATCGATGAGTAAATGCATTTTTAGACAATATACTTTGCCTGAGTGGCTACGAGACCACAAGTGGTAGAAAATGGATTAGAAAGGACAGATTTAAAAATATAATACAAATATATTTTTTTTAACTTGGGACTTCTCGCGGGCCGGATTTTGGGGACCCCTGGTCTAAGTGTTTTATCTTTTGTAATGGCTCAGCTTTCATTGTTTTAAATATTGATTTGTACTGTAGCACTTTAAGATTTAAAAGTGTGTAACAAAGAAAATATATTATTATTATTTTACTGGTGGGTGTTGTGTCATCCTACTCTTGTAATCCTCCATCACTTACGCTAAGAGAGCACAGTTTTTAGGTTCAATGTACACAATTGAATATCATAGTTGCCCAGACAGAAATGTGTTTGTACAAGTTTAGATTCGGGTATGTTGTTTCTTAATGGGGAAAGACGATCATGTCTCTTGTTTTCATGTCAGCATTTAAGCTACCGAGCTGGCGCCAGTCAGTCCGTGCGTTTATCAATCACGTTTTTTCTAAAATTCTAATTTAAAACTTTAATACTAACTTTCAGAAGCTTTACTGCGGTTATCATTATTACCGTTTATAGTTACATCCCAAATTGTAAAAGATGTTGCTCAAGGAGGTGGTCTGGAAAGTAAAAGGGAGCAACGTTGATATGTTCCTAATATTCAGTGTTTAATTGTTCATAGTTAATATGGTAAATCCCATCTTATTTTTATGTACATTGTTGGTGCTTTTTTGATAAAAATACAACAACCTATAATTTCATTATGTTTTCTGAGGTTGTCTGTCCTAAAGTTTTTTTTATTGTGTAAGGTTTTGTATTATTGTGTGATCAGCTTTTATCCTTTTTTACATCATCTTAGGAAATATTTTTCCACTAATGCACAGCAACCTCCACATGTTTAAAGTGTTCCTAAAAAAAGGATCCAAGCACATACAGCAGATTGCATGGTCTGCTGTAGCGTGTATAGATGCATTAATTGCCTATATGCTATTGTATTTGCAAGACCTGTGCCACGTAACTGCAAACTTTACACTTATTGGCTGGTACGAAACACAATCGATTGCTTCCGTCTTAATTTACCTTAAGTAAGTCTTGAGCTTTGAAGCAACAGATATTTCTCCACTGAATTTTTAAACACACAGGTGTTGCTCACACATTTTTATGCAATAAAACGGTCAGCATAAATTAGACTAAAAAAAGTTCACAAAGTTAAAACACAAAAAATTCACAAACTAACATCCATACCGGTCAGCCACAAAGTATCAGGGTATGACTCTTACACCATATCACCCAACTGTGAATAACTTTTTGTTAATAATAATAATAATGGATTAGATTTATATAGCGCTTTTCTAGACACTCAAAGCACTTCACAGAGAAGTGAGAACCCATCATTCATTCACACCTGGTAAGCTACTTTCGTAACCACAGCTGCCCTGAGGTAGACTGACGGAAGCGTGGCTGCCAGTTTGCGCCTACGGCCCCTCCGACCACCACCTATCATTCATTCATCATTCTTTCACCAGTGTGAGCGGCACCGGGGGCAAGGCTGAAGTGTCCTGCCCAAGGACACAACAGCAGCGATTTGGATGTCAAGAGGCGTGGAGCGAACCTGCAACCCTCAGGTTTCTGGCACGGCTGCTCTACCCACTACGCCATACCGCCCCACAAGATGTTGTTAAGATGTCGTTCAAATGGACTGTATAGATTATATGGGTTTAATGGTGACTTTGAACAAATCAGGAAGTCAACCAGCAATACAGAGAGATTTGTATATTGTATATTGTAATTTATATTTTCTGACATTCCCACAGTAAATGAATAAGAGTTCCTTCAGCTGCCTGACACTTTACACCAGGAAGGGCAAACTACCGCCCGGGGGCCACATCCGGCCCGTTTGGCTTTTTAATCCGGCCCGCCGAATATTAGAACAAAATTAAGCAAAGATCTGTTTTGAGAATTGTTACAACAAAACTAAAACTAAACTTCGACCCATTGGCAAAAAGGGTGAGCAACAACACTGCTCCCACTGAAAGATGTAATACAATAATAAAATGTTTGTGTTTCTTTGAGGTTCTGATATGATGTTGAAAATAGATGCATAACCCATATTTTGGAAGTCTACTCTACTCTCAACAGATATGATACGCTTTGAAATGCATCATGTGCTCGCCCAGCCTGTCTGTCAAATTTCAAAAGCCAATGTGGCTCCTGGGCCAAAGTTTGCCCATCCCTGCTTTACACATAACTTTCTATCTACTGTATTTATTTTGAACAACTGAGATGGGATGAAATACAATCTATTCAAGATGTTTTATTGACTCAGCTTATTTTTAATGCATCTAAGGGATGCAAATATTCTATGAAGTGTCTAAAATGTTTAAATCAGTCATCCATTTAAGAACACATGCATCATTTGCATTCCTTATTCCATGAAGACTTTTAACACATTTTTAAAATGTATCATCTAGTTTGTGGCCATTATTAGACATATTTTTAGAGGATTTTACAGCATGTTTGAAAGAGATAAAATTTTTAAAAAAATGACTTCTGGGTATATCAAATTGATCAACTACCAGTAATTCTTATTTAGAAGGCTTTGTGGGCGAAAAAAACTACATTATATATTTGCTTTCGTTGTTTTTTTAAATCAATTTAGATTTGTTAAGGGACTACAAATCCCATTCAAAAACACTTCCATTATAAGTTGTACACCGCAACATTTATACCGCGATATATATCGTTACCGTCAAGGTATTTAATGTGTACTGTGAAGGGGTGTAACGGTACACAAACATTTCGGTTCAGTACGTACCTCGGTTTAGAGGTCACGGTTCGGTTCATTTTCGGTACAGTAAGAAAACAACAAAATATAAATGTTTTGGTTATTTATTTACCAAATTTGTAAACAATGGCATAACATTAGGAGTGTAACGGTACGTGTTTTGTATTGAACCGTTTCGGTAAGGGGGTTTCGGTTCGGTATGGGGGTGTACCGAACGAGTTTCTAAGCTATAGTCTTAAAAAGCTGCTTTGCTTCTTCTGCCTCTGTCTCAGCACCCAGCATTGTCCCACCCAAACAACCATCTAATTGGTTACACAAAAAGCGGTAACAGCCAATCAGCAGTGCGTATTCAGAGCGCATGTAGTCAGTGCTTCAGCGTCGAGCAGATAGGTGTTTAGCAGGTGAGCATCAGGCAGCGTACTCTCCCCAAATTAAAATAAACACCTCCCAGTCAACTACTAGTAACATCACTATGAGCCCGTTGACGTTCTGGAAATTTAAACTGCAGCTCAGCTCGCTCGCAGTCCTGGCTTGAAGTGAAGGCTAATTAGCTTTTAGCGTAACGTTAGCTCATTTTGCGGTGTGTGTGTGTGTGTAATCTCTCCTATTGCTATTGTACTATTTTTTCAGCTATAGTTACATTAATCATTAGTAATGGAGCAGCCTAGTTTTGAATGGCAGGGTCCCTGCTATCACATGTTGATAAAAATATAACATTTACATAATACAAATCAACTACAGGCTTCCCAAATGCTGTAATAAATTAAGCATGATGAGTTGACTAGTAACTTTTTAAATGTTGCACTTTTTATATGTAGAAGAAGATTTTTGTCATTTTATTTAATCTGAGCAACAACTTGAGGCAGTTTAATGTTGATTAACGTGGGCAGAATTATTATAGTGTTCCCAATGTTAAAAGGATAAAGCCATTTACACATTTGGTAAATAAATAGCCAAAAAATGTATATTTTGTGGTTTTCTTACTGTACCGAAAATGAACCGAACCGTGACCTCTGAACCAAGGTACGTACCGAACCGAAATTTTTGTATACCGGTACATCCCTACATAACATACATATACACACAGGGTCGATTGCCAGGGTTAATGTGGTCAACATATATAAAATAAAAACTAAATAAGATAAGGCTCAGAATGGTTTCTTAACAAAACCTTTCTACATATAAAGTGCTTTTTTTGATTGATTGATTGAGACTTTCATTAGTAGATTGCACAGTACAGTACATATTCCGTACAATTGACCACTGAATGGTAACACCCCAATAAGTTTTTCAACTTGTTTAAGTCGGGGTCCACGTTAATCAACATTAAACTGCCTCAAGTTGTTGCTCGGATTAAATAAAATGACAAAACGTTTCTTCTACATATAAAAAGTGCAACATTAAACAGTTTCAAGTCAACTCAGCCTCAGATTAATTTTTCTTTCCCCCCCCAGCCTGGCTAACTTGGCAGTAAGAGTATATATGGGCTCATTGTTCTTCCACCATAGAAGTGGGTCAAAATCTAGTTTTTAATGCAATATGGACTTATATCTGCTGCTATAAAAACATTTGTTATTGCTTTAGCCCTGCCTGACTCGCAGAGGAGAGGCTGCTTGAATGCGGTGGTGACGCTTCAAATGGGTTAGCATGTGTTATGAGAGTAGCGTATGTGTGTGTGTGGCCCTTTAATATGTGACAGCATGTGAGGTGAGTGTGTGGGCGAGCGAGGTGAGGGAGCGGTAGGTGAGTGCGGGGAGTGGCTAGTGTTTTGTTGGATTGGCTGTGTGCAAGACCTCAATAAAGCCACGATTTGCAATTAATCGCCAGACTCGTCATTTACCCTGGAGTCCGGAGCTGTGGAGACCCACTGCCGGGTAGAGTGAAGGGTGTTGCCCCCGAGAATACATCGGCCCTGGAGGAGTATCTCCCCTGCGCTCCTCGACAACGGTCTGGGAGCCGGAAGCAGGAAAGGTGCAACACATGTTTGACGTGTTGTCAGAAGCTGCTGCTGAACAATGTCGGCAAACCTCCGTCCTCCATTGTTGTATCGCGCAGCCAAAGTGTTCCCAAACGGGAGATCTTAACGAGGCAGGAGGGTCTTCCAGCTCTGGCTTTTACATGTTGTCCTAGCCCCGGTCGCTGCCAGCATGTGTACTCGTTCGGTACACCTTCGAACCGAAACCCCTGTACCGAAACGGTTCAATACAAATACACGTACCGTTACACTCCTAGTGCTGCGATATGAAATGTGGGTAATACTGCCCAGCCCTACCTTAATGTATTTGGTGTGGCAGGTAATATGTTCTGGTGCACCGCCACACATTAAAAAATAGGGTTTTTGTTACGTAAAAACAATATAAAGTAATATGTATTGTATTCTGTTAAGCTAAGCTACTTAGCTTAACAGAATAAACCTTGTCAAATTATATAAAACCATGTGTTTATCACAAAGACTATTATTAAGGCTTAGGTCAGGCTGATTACAAAAATACATCAAACATGCCGCAAAAGAAGGGACTCATAAAAACTGATTAAAAATAATTTATATACAATCACACAGTGCTAAAACAAAATACATTCCAACTAAATCGATAACTAATAATAAATATGTTTCTTGTATATACTGTGAATAAAATGTAAGTATAAATGAAAATACAGCCTCACCACTTTAGTTGTAATTTTTGCGCTTAAGAAAATTCTCTATAACTTTAACCTCAGACTTCTTCGGTTTGTTTGCGATTGACATTACTGCCCCAAGTGGTGGAAAAGTGTATTATAACTGAATAACGCTGCCGCCCATATAGAGAACAGCTGAGAAACAGATATTTTTTGGCGGCCCTCTATGGTCAAGAAACACTGCTTTAATGTATCCGATATATAGCCGCGGACAGCGGTCTTCGAAATTTAAGATGACAATGGCTGCTCTAAGGAGGAAGGCTCCCAGCAGCGCGAAGCAGGTGTGACGTCAGGCTCTCTGCAGCTCGCTTTTTGTCGCGGACATGGAGCGATAAAAGTAAAGAGTCTCAAAACATGAGTAAAGCCTCCAATAACACCAGAAATATATTTTAGATTTGATGCCTGTAGTTTTTCATAAAGAGTGACTAAAAGAATTGGAGAAATCGCTCTTTCAAAGACGCAACAAACAAAGTATGAAAGTATATTGTACAATAAGCAGAACTATTGAAAAATAGAGCAAAACAATATGTAAGAAAAAATATATGTTAATACTGTAATTAAAGGCCTACTGAAACCCACTACTACCGACCACGCAGTCTGATAGTTTATATATCAATGATGAAATCTTAACATTGCAACACATGCCAATACGGCCGGGTTAACTTATAAAGTGACATTTTAAATTTGCCGCTAAACTTCCGGTTCGAAACGCCTCTGAGGATGACGTATGCGCGTGACGTAGACCGGCGAACACGGGTATGCCTTCCACATTGAAGCCAATACGAAAAAGCTCTGTTTTCATTTCATAATTCCACAGTATTCTGGACATCTGTGTTCGTGAATCTGTTTCAATCATGTTCATTGCATTATGGAGAAGGAAGCTGAGCAAGCAAAGAAGAAAGTTGTCGGTGCGAAATGGACGTATTTTTCGAACGTAGTCAGCCACAACAGTACACAGCCGGCGCTTCTTTGTTTACATTCCCGAAAGATGCAGTCAAGATGGAAGAACTCGGATAACAGAGACTCTAACCAGGAGGACTTTTGACTTCGATACACAGACGCCTGTAGAGAACTGGGACAACACAGACTCTTACCAGGATTACTTTGATTTGGATGACAAAGACGCAGACGTGGTACTGTGAGTATGCAGCTTTGGCTTCTAAACATTTGATCGCTTGACCGTATGTGCGCAACTTTTTTTTGCGTATGTACGTAACTTTTTAAAAATATATAAGCTTTATGAACCCTGGGTTAGGTGAACGGTCTTTTGGGCTGAGTGATTGTGTGTGTTGATCAGGTGTTTGAATTGTATTGGCGTGTTCTATGGAGCTAGGAGCTAGCATAGGAGCTAGGAGCTAGCATAACACGTACCGTACCGTACGTGCGCGTCACGTACGTAACTTTTTAAAAATATATACGCTTTATGAACCTTGGGTTAGGTGAACGGTCTTTTGGGCTGAGTGATTGTGTGTGTTGATCAGGTGTTTGAATTGTATTGGCGTGTTCTATGGAGCTAGGAGCTAGCATAGGAGCTAGGAGCTAGCATAACACGTACCGTAAGTGCGCGTCACGTACGTAACTTTTTAAAAATATATAAGCTTTATGAACCTTGGGTTAGGTGAACGGTCTTTTGGGCTGAGTGATTGTGTGTGTTGATCAGGTGTTTGAATTGTATTGGCGTGTTCTATGGAGCTAGGAGCTAGCAGAGGAGCTAGGAGCTAGCATAACAAACACGCAGGTGTTATTATGCAGGATTAATTTGTGGCATATTAAATATAAGCCTGGTTGTGTTGTGGCTAATAGAGTATATATATGTCTTGTGTTTATTTACTGTTGTAGTCATTCCCAGCTGAATATCAGGTACCGTGAGTATGCAGCCTTGGCTGCTAAACATTTGATAACTTGACCGTATGTGCGCGTCACGTACGTAACTTTTTAAAAATATATAAGCTTTATGAACCTTGGGTTAGGTGAACGGTCTTTTGGGCTGAGTGATTGTGTGTGTTGATCAGGTGTTTGAATTGTATTGGCGTGTTCTATGGAGCTAGGAGCTAGCAGAGGAGCTAGGAGCTAGCATAACAAACACGCAGGTGTTTTTATGCAGGATTAATTTGTGGCATGTTAAATATAAGCCTGGTTGTGTTGTGGCTAATAGAGTATATATATGTCTTGTGTTTATTTACTGTTGTAGTCATTCCCAGCTGAATATCAGGTCACCCCCTGGCTCTCACAGCATCTTCCCTATCTGAATAGCTTCAACTCCCCACTAGTCCTTCACTTGCACCTTACTCATCCACAAATCTTTCATCCTCGCTCAAATTAATGGGGAAATTGTCGCTTTCTCGGTCCGAATCTCTCTCACTTCATGCGGCCATCATTGTAAACAATAGGGAACTTTGCGTATATGTTCAACTGACTACGTCACGCTACTTCCGGTAGGGGCAAGCCTTTTTTTTATCAGATACCAAAAGTTGCAATCTTTATCGTCGTTGTTCTATACTAAATCCTTTCAGCAAAAATATGGCAATATCGCGAAATGATCAAGTATGACACATAGAATAGATCTGCTATCCCCCTTTAAATAAAAAAAAGTCATTTCAGTAGGCCTTTAATGTCAATTGAAAAAAATGTACGGCACTAATATAACCATACTCCTGCTAATGCACACATGGATGTATAGCGCTATAAAGTTCTTCCAAGTTACATCAAATTCACTATATAGTTCTTTCAAGTGACTTCAAATTCTACCACAAAGTGTTACCGTAGCCTAATAAACAGCTTAGCAGGGACGAAAAGCACAATAAAAGGTAAACCAACAAAGCCTACAGAGGAATTGGTGGCACAAAAAGGGAAGAGGAACTGCTTTATTTGGCTTTTTGTTTTGTATGTAAAAAGCCAAATTGCCAGTTGGTCGCAGATGATCATCCTAATTTAAACGTGGCTACCAAAATCTTGATCGTGATTAAAATTTTAATAATTTAGCAGGCCTCTTTAATCTTTTCTATCACTTGAAGACACAACATGATGAACAGTACAGAGACAGTGTTAAAATGTAACAAAGTCCAAACTTTACCTCAAAACCATTAAGGAATTAAAAATAAAAACACACCAAACGAGCCAACAGTCATTGTCCAAAGGCACATTCTATGACAGTGTTTGGGGGGGTCGCGAGAAGCAGGGAAGGTTTTCGTTATTTGTGTCTATACTCGAGTATTCATGATAGAACGACACACAAACCTGATATTAGGTGACAGCAGTGCTTAATCTAATCAACAAACGTTCTACCCAGTAGAAGTAGTAAGAGCACAGGAACACGTGTACAGAGCTAACACTGGTGAAGAGATGGAGAAGTTTGTGACAAGAATGAAAAGAATAAGGAGTTGTCAGCGGTATACATAAAGAATGTAACTCACAGATATATATACAAAATAAATATCAATAAGGGTGTCACAAATAATTGATATATGGATTTATATTCCTTAGATTCAACTACATCGATCTGTGCTCAGCATGTTTGTCTTTCCGAAGATAGGTATCGATCCAAGATCATTTTAAAAATACATATATCGATTTTATCAATACTAGATAAAGGAAAACATTGGATTCAAGAACAGCACACTTTATATGAAGTTTAACACTTTTTTGGATAAGGACGTAAAACATTATTCAAATCTGTTGGCCCGTCTGCGATGTCATCGCCATCAGTCGGAAAAACAAGAATGGTGGATAGCTATGGTAATTGAGAAAGGTCAGAACTATTATATTTTGAAAGATATATATTTGAGACAATACCGCCATGCAGGTATCTTTTAATGTGCCTTTATTACGGTCTTTTGCGCTTCTCTGCGCCTGACAGGTGCAGCACAGGGCATTCTCTTTGGCTCAACCCCACCCCTTGCGTGTTTACATAGCTTTCTCTGACACACAACACAAAAAACTTTTTAAAAGAAAATGGCGGCTAAGGTGCCAACTTCTCGACTCTCGAGGGATGCAATGCTTTGGTCACCAAATGCATTTGGCTATTGGTGAGTGACTACAGCTTTATTTACAACATACACCAATTTGCTTGAGAACCTACAGTATATCTCCTTGGAACGACGTTATCACTAATCAAATCTGTTTATGTTGTTCACTTCTGTTAGCGACTTAGCACAGCAGCTGGCAATAGCTACTGTTTGCTGCTCGCTCGGTGTGTCAAATGTTTAGCTACTCGTCGGCTTGAAAGTGATTCTCTCCATAGCCCGTGCGGACTAAAATTGCAGCAGCTGGGTGGCAGCAGAGTAGTTTCAAACTGAACGGCCCGCGGCCTTTATTGCAATGAGCGAGTAGAATCTCCATTTATCCCTACGCACAAGCGTAAGGCTTGAAACCTAGCGTTAATGAACAAAATTCACGAAAACGGCTTTGATATAGTAACGGCTAACTAATTACTTTATAAGAATAAGCAACATGTTACGTTACTACTTACAACAAAAATAAACCGGAGTACTCCCAACACTGATTATCTAGCCATAAAACATTTAGGCAACCTTAACCACGTTTCGTTTAAGATACCCGTATATCGCCATTCGGCCTGAAAATACCGGGGTATCAGCTTCGGTTCAAATCGTTCAGCTCTAGTTACAACAAATACAAAAGCGGCAAGACAATAACAAATGTCAACATAATAACTTTCAGCAAAAACACAATTACTAAAGCCGCAACAAACACAAACGTCACATAAGACAATATAAAGCCGTAACAAAAAAGTTACGGCGATGGACGAACTTTCTGAACATAGTATATTAGTATTGTTGAAAAAGTAAAAAGGGTTATTTATGACTAAAAAAGTGGTCACACTTCACTTACATTTCCAACATTATTTATTTAAGGGTTTTCAACTTTCTGTCTCAGGAACTCGGAGAGTTGCTGTCACTTCCGTCCAGCTTATAGTTGTTTAGTGTTATGGTACTGTGTTGTGACGTTTGCATTTGCTGTGACTTTGCTCAGCTATCGAAGCGGTTTATTAAAATGAGAGTACGGTAGTAGCAGGTTAAACCACTGCTCATTTAACCTAAAGAGATTTGGTTGTGCTTAATTTTTTATATTTAATACATTTAGCATTTGTATTATTTCTATGTGAAAAACAACAATAGAAGCAGCAGGTAAACCTACTGTTCATTCAACCTGAAAAGATGTTGGTTGCACTTTATTTTTGTCAGTTTTGCATTTTATATTGCATTTTTTTATGTTGAAGTAAAATTGTTGGTTACTGTACTTTTATGGAACATTTCTTGATTATTGAAAATTAGAACAGAATGTACTTCCTCTTGTTAATTTAACCTAAAGTGTTGGTTGCACTTTATTAAAATAAGATGTGAATGCAATGGCCATTAATTGTTGTTTCCATAACTCATCCATCTTCTTCCGCTTATCCGAGGTCGGGTCGCGGGGGCAGCAGTCTAAGCAGGGAAGCCCAGACTTCCCTCTCCCCAGCCACTTTGTCCAGCTCCTCCCGGGGTATCCCGAGGCGTTCCCAGGCCAACCGGGGACATAGTCTTCCCAACGTGTCCTGGGTCTTCCCCGTGGCCTCCTACCGGTAGGACGTGCCCGAAACACCTCCCTAGAGAGCCGTTTGGGTGGCATCCTGACCAGATGCCCCAACCACCTCATCTGGCTCCTCTCGATGTGGAGGAGCAGCGGCTTTACACTGAGCTCCTCCCGGATGACAGAGCTTCTCACCCTATCTCTAAGGGAGAGCCCCGCCACCCGGCGGAGGAAGCTCATTTCGGTTGCTTGTACCCGTGATCTTGTCCTTTCGGTCATAACCCAAAGCTCATTACCATAGGTGAGGATGGGAACGTAGATCGACCGGTAAATTGAGAGCTTTGCCTTCCGGCTCAGCTCCTTCTTCACCACAACGGATCGATACAGCGTCCGCATTACTGAAGACGCCGCACCGATCCGCCTGTCGATCTCACGATCCACTCTTTCCTCACTCGTGAACAAGACTCCGAGGTACTTGAACTCCTCCACTTGGGGCAAGATCTCCTCCCCAAACCGGAGATGGCACTCCACCCTTTTCCGGGCGAGAACCATGGACTCGGACTTGGAGGTGCTAATTCCCATCCCAGTCGCTTCACACTCGGCTGCGAACCGATCCAGTGAGAGTTGAAGATCTTGGCCAGATGAAGACATCAGGACCACATCATCTGCAAAAAGCAGAGACCTAATCCTGCAGCCACCAAACTAGATACCCTCAACTAAGGCTGAAACGACGCGTCGACGTAGTCGACGTCATCGGTTACGTAAATACGTCGACGCCGTTTTTGTGCGTCGACGCGTCGCATAATGACGTCACACTACCGTCATGGCGAAGCGCAAAGCAGACGATCAAAGAAGACGATGCGAGCGGTGCGAGCGAGGGGGGGAAAGCATGCCAATAGTGTGGGAGTATTTCAAAAAACGGCCTAATAATGTTGTTGTATGCACACTGTGTCGAGCGGAAATGGCCTATCATAGCAGCACAACGGCTATAAACGAACATTTGAAAAGAAAACCATCAACTAGTCAATCGTCCGCGCGAGCATACGTTGTCATCATTACACAAAAACATGAATGTGTCATTTGTATCTGCTAGGGGTGTAACGGTACGTGTTTTGTATTGAACCGTTTCGGTGCGGGGCTTTCGGTTCGGTACGGGGGTGTACCGAACGAGTTTCTAAGCTAAAGTCTTAACAAGCTGCTTTGCTCCGTCTGCCTCTGTCTCAGCACGCAGCATTGTCCCACCCACACAACCATCTGATTGGTACACACGCAGCATTGTCCCACCCACACAACCATCTGATTGGTACACACGCAGCATTGTCCCACCCACACAACCATCTGATTGGTACACACGCAGCATTATCAGCCAATCAGTAGTGCGTATTCAGACCGCATGTAGTCATCGCTTCAGCGTGGAGCAGATAGGTGTTTAGCAGGTGAGCATCAGGCAGCAGACTCTCCCCAAATGATAATAAACACCTCCCAGTCAACTACTAGTAACATCACTATGAGCCCGTTGACCTTCTAGAAACTTAAACTGCAGCTCAGCTCGCTCGCAATCCTGGCTTGAGGTGAAGGCTAATTAGCTCTCAGTTCCAGCCACATCGACCCCTTCTGAGCGCCTATTTTCAGCTGCTGGGAATATTGTAAACAAGAAAAGAACCAAAGCATGTAGACATGCTAACCTTTCTTCATTACAACTGTTAGACACTCACTGGAATGAGTAGAATTGGTTATTGTGTACTGTGTTGGACTGGATGTTTATTTTGCACATTTTAAAAGCAATACTTAATGTTTACAGTGCTCCAGAATATTTAGATTGGCACTTTTTTGTATTGGATGTTTATCTTTATTTTTGCACATTTTAGCAAATAAGCAATACTTTCACTTTTGTTGAAATGTTTACACTGTTGTTACAGAATATTTCGTTTTGCACTTTTTTGTATTGGATGTTTATCTTTATTTTTGTACATTTTAAAGCAAAAAAAAGCAATACTTTTACTTTTGAAATGCTTATACTATTGCAGAATATTAAGATTTGCACTGGATGTTGACTTTTATATTTGCACATTAAAAAGCAAATAAGCTACTTTTAATTTTGTTAAATGTTAAAAGTTTTAAATGTTTACATTGTTACAGAATATTTAGTCATGTTGTTGTCAATGTTGACTGAGTGGCCATACTTCTTTTTTTTTGTAAATAAAAGCCATGCCTTTTGAAAAAACGGGCCTACATTTATTTTTTCATCTTCATTTTGAATAAAAAAATAATCGGCAAAAGGAAAAAATAATCTATAGATTAATCGAAAAAATAATCTATAGATTAACCGATTAATCGAAAAAATAATCTATAGATTAATCGATAGAAAAATAATCGTTAGCTGCAGCCTTACCCTCAACGCCCTGACTGCGCCTAGAAATTCTGTCCATAAAAGTTATGAACAGAATCGGTGACAAAGGGCAGCCTTGGCGGAGTCCAACCCTCACTGGAAACGTGTCCGACTTACTGCCGGCAATGCGGACCAGGCTCTGACACTGATCATACACGGAGCTGACCGCCACAATCAGACAGTCCGTTACCCCATACTCTCAGAGCACTCCCCACAGGACTTCCCGGGGTACACGGTCAAATGCCTTCTCCAAGTCCACAAAGCACATGTAGACTGGTTGGGCAAACTCCCATGCACCCTCAAGGACCCTGCCGAGAGTATAGAGCTGGTCCACAGTTCCACGACCAGGACGAAAACCACACTGTTCCTCCTGAATCCGAGGTTCGACTATCCGGGGTAGCCTCCTCTCCAGTACACCTGAATAGACCTTACCGGGAAGGCTGAGGAGTGTGATCCCCAATAGTTGGAACACACACTCCGGTTCCCCTTCTTAAAGAGTGGAACCACCCCCCTGGTCTGCCAATCCAGAGGTACCGCTCTCGATGTCCACGCAATGTTGCAGAGTTTTGTCAACCAAGACAGCCCCACAGCATCCAGAGCCTTAAGAAACTCCGGGCAGCTACAGAGGAGCTTTTTAACTACCTCGGCAACCTCAGCCCCAGAAATAGGAGAGCCCTCCACAGATTCACCAGGCACTGCTTCCTCGTAGGAAGACGTGTTGGTAGGATTGAGGAAGTCTTCGAAGTATTTCCTCCACCGATCCACAACATCCGCAGTCGAGGTCAGCAGAACACCATCCCCACCATACACGGTGTTGACATTGCACTGCATCCCCTTCCTGAGGCGGCGGATGGTGGTCCAGAATCGCTTAGAAGCCGTCTGGATGTCGTTTTACATGGTTTCCCCGAACTCCTCCCATGTCCGAGTTTTTGCCTCCGCGACCGCTGAAGCCACACACCGCTTGGCTTTTCAGTACTACCTGTCTGCTGCCTCCGGAGTCCTATGAGCCAAAAGAACACGATAGGACTCTTTCTTCAGCTTGATGACATCCCTCACCGCTGGTGTCCACCAGCGGGTTCTAGGATTACCGCCACGACAGGCACCAACCACCTTGTGGCCAAAGCTCCAATCGGTCGCCTCGACAATAGAGGTACGGAACATTGTCCACTCGGACTCAATGTCCAGCGCCTCCCTCGTGACATGTTCAAAGTTCTTCCGGAGGCGGGAATTGAAACTCTCTCTGGCAGGAGACTCTGCTAGACGTTCCCAGCAGACCCTCACAATGCGTTTGGGCCTGCCAGGTCTGTCCGGCATCCTCCCCCACCATCGCAGCCAACTCACCACCAGGTGGTGATCGGTAGAAAGCTCCGCCCCTCTCTTCACCTTGAGTGTCCAAAACATGAGACCGCAAATCCGATGACACAACTACAAAGTCGATCATGGAACTGCGGCCTAAGGTGTCCTGGTGTCAAGTGCACATATGGACACGCTTATGTTTGAACATGGTGTTTGTTATGGACAATCTGTGACGTGCACAAAAGTCCAATAACAAAGCACCACTCGGGTTCAGATCCGGGCGGCCATTCTTACCAATCACGTTTCCATAACTCATTTATACCTAATTCCTTAGTAAGAAATAACAAGAATATAGTAAATGTCCCCTGTCGTGTTCAGTATCCAGTATTTACTTCAGTCACACAGGTTGATTTTTTTCCTGAATCGATTTCAACTTACTGAATCGTTTCAGTCATCGTGTCATTCTAAAAAAATAATATCTTCCCTGAATCCTATCGGCAACCACAACATCTGAATCCAATTGAAGTACAAACGAACCGTTACACACCTAATCAATCAAGCTTTCAATAGTAATTAAATTCAGTGGGGTCATGAGAAACGGTCTTTCCCCTAGGGGGATCATGGCAAAAAATAGTTGAGAAGCATTGGTTTATGACAAGCAGTCCTGCATAAAGAAATTACAGATGCCTTCATGCACAGCTTGATTTGTACTGACTAAAAAAATGTAACCTTACTTTGTGGAAACTGTAAAGGACAACCATTTATAAGGATTTATATAGAGTATCTGTATTTTTTGGTAACCGTACCTAATTGGATCGGTCTAAGACAGAGGTCGGCAACCTTTACCACTCAAAGAGCCATTTTGACCAGTTTCACAAATTAAAGAAAACAATGGGAGCCACAAAACTCTTTTGAAATTTCAAATGAAATAACACTACATACAAAGTTTTTTTTTGCTTTGTGCTATGTATAAACCAGGGGTTTCAAACACGCAGCCCGCATCTTAACATGAAAATGTTATGTTAGTGCGGACCACAAGTTTTATATGAATGGCGCTTGACAGCGTCATACTTGCCAAACCTCCCGATTTTACCGGGAGATCCCCGAAATTTAAGTCCACTTTTCTCTCGAATGTCTGCTTATTTTCACCCTATCAACAATAATAGTGCCCTCTTCAACCAGCATTGACAACGTGCCAATCCATGTACATGTTGTATGCTGCTTCAGCTTGCACACGTACGTGACAGCAAGGCATACTTGGTCCACAGCCATACAGGTTACACTGACGGTGGAGATAAACAACTTTAACTCGCTTACTAATATGCGCCACACTGGGAACCCACACCAAACAAGAATGACAAACACATTTCGGGAGAACATCCGCACTGTAACACAACATAAACACAACAGAACAAATACCCAGAATCCCATGCATCCCTAACTCTTCCGGGCTACATTATACACCCCCGCCCACCAAACCACGCCCCCCCCAACCCTGCCTCCCACACATCAACCCCCCCCTCCCTCCGTGCGTCGGTTGAGGTGGGCGGGGTTTGGTGGTAGCGGGGGTGTATAATGTAGCCCGGAAGAGTTAGGGATGCATGGGATTCTGGGTATTTGTTCTGTTGTGTTTATGTTGTGTTACAGTGCGGATGTTCTCCCGAAATGTGTTTGTCATTCTTGTTTGGTGTGGGTTCACAGTGTGGCGCAAATTAGTAAGAGTGTTAAAGTTGTTTATATCGCTACCGTTAGTGTAACCTGTATGGCTGTGGAACAAGTATGCCTTGCTGTCACATATGTGTGCAGGCAGAAGCTGCATACAACATGTACCTGGACTGGCACGTTGATACTGTTGGCTGTAGAGGGCGCTAAAAGCTGTGTCATCACAGCATCCCCTTATTGTATTTGACAGGGTGAAAATCTGAAAATAATTGCCCCGGGAGATTACTGGGAGAGGCACGGAAATCCGGAAGTCTCCCGGGTAAATCGGGAAGGTTGGCAAGTATGCAGTTGAGCCGCATCAGAGTGGTCAAAGAGCCGCATGCGGCTCCGGAGCCGCGGGTTGCTGACCCCTGGTCTAAGAGGAGTGATAAGATTTTAGACAAATAATACAATAATACTATCAGTATTGTTTTTAATCCAGCTGACCATCGTAAATATGACACGCTGTCACATTCACTTCAGGTGCCGTTGCTACGCATAAACAAGACATGGGTGGGATCTGATAATTAACTTGGAACAATCACAAACAAGCAAGCAACACCACACAAAAGTTTGTAACAACAATATTTCCTCCTCAAAAGTCCCTGAAAGTCACGCACGCTAATGAGAGTTAGTGTCAGTTTGAGCTTTACTCACAACTCATCATTGATCCAATAATCCACAGGCCAATATTAATCCACTCAAATAAGTGAACATTTTAAAGAATTCTAATAATCCATAAAGTTGCTCTGAAGCAAGATAGCGTTTGCTGACAGGTCTCTAGTCACTGCCACACCTAACAAATGTTTTTTTTACGTGAAAACAAATTTGAGTTATTGCTTGTATTCCGACATGTGACTTGTTCCCGGAAGTGGAAACCTGGAGCGGAGGCAGGCAGCATGTCTGCGATATGGATGTACTTGAATATATCTGAGATACGCTCGCGGACAACGATGTACAACATGTGCAATGCGCAAATATTGCCTGGGTCTAACATGCCAGAGGCTGTTTACCTTGGAGATCAGTCGCGATTTTTGTAAGACGAGAGCTTCCCCTAAAATATATTTTAAAAAGTGGTCAAATATGTACAGTATGTTTGTGTTTACATTTCATTCACTAGATATGCCCTACAATGATTTAAACTTTTGTTCAGAATCAGCTACTTTTGAGACAGCTAACGAGATTGTCTTCTGATTCATTTGGAGCATAAAGTGGTTTGTTCCACTGCAGCCAAGCTAGACAATCATTGGATGAATGCTCAGCTTTGTCCTGCCCACAGATGCCAAGTGTCTCTAGAAGTGAATGAGAAGTGGGAACCGGGCTACCGCATGATAATTGAATGAGCTGTCTGAGGCTGCATGCCTTTTCGAATGACAACAAAATGAGCGAATCAAGTTTCATTCTATTCTTCTGAGTTGATATGGAGAATTTTACAATCCTGTAAGTGGCCTTTCCTTTGTAAAACCTTTGTATATATTTTATTTGTTGTTGGAGACTGCACTTGTGTTTAGGGAGTAGGTGAAAATGAGCTTTCCCTACTAAAAAGACCAACAACTGCCACTGGTATAGGACCTGTGTTACAATTTATTTTAGCCTTTTTAAAGATTATACTGTATTAGCCTCATAGCCTATTGTACAAATTATACAATGCATAGGGCTGGACAATGTGGACCAAAACTGGATATCCTGGTATTTTTAGGCCGAATGGCAACATACGGTATATACCGGTATCTTGAACAAAACGTGCACAGTAGGGCTGGGCGATATGGCCTTTTTTTAATATCTCAATATTTTTAGGGCATATCGCGATACACGATATATATCTCGATATTTTGCCTTAGCCTTGAATTAACACTTAATGCATAGAATCACAGCAGTATGATGATTCTATGTGTCTACATTAAAACATTCTTGTTCATACTGCATTAATATATGCTCATTTTAAACTTTCAGGCAGAGAAGGAAATCACATCTAAGTCAATTTACCAAAACTGTATTTATTAAACTGTTATTAAGCAGTGGCACAAACATTCATGTCATTTCCAAAACAGAAAGTGCAAGATTGTCAGAGACATTTTAACACAAGCTATTAGTGCACTTTTGTGCATGGTGTCACTAAGATGACATATCAAAACAACACTAAATTAAAGTGCACTTTTTGTACACAACGCCACTACAATAGTTTAAAACATGATGTCACACAAGATATTTCAATAAGTGTCAAATAAAAATTAGCTCAAATAGTGTTTGTCCTTCGCTATGTGGTAGGTTACTGCGGACATGATCTCCTTTTGTTGTTGACTCTTTTTTTCATACGGTGTTGATGTGGAAATGTTTGCCTGGGCATTTTGATGGTGTTGCACCGAATGGAGATGTTGACATGCGGAGTAAGCACTCTTCATTGTCTAGCAGGTGACTTTTCAAATGATGCTACATATTAGCAATAATGCTACTTTTTGTAGAAACGCTTATGCCCCACACTTGACAAATTACGGTTGTCTGTTCGACATATTCCCACTTGAAGCCAAACCACCGCCAGACGATGGACCCCCTGCTGTTTTTCTTGGGAATTCATTCTTCCTTCATTTGTTACCAGATTCGCACCTTCTTTCTTTCGTATTACCACTCGCATCACAGCTAACGTTACCCATGCCGCTACCTCTGTGCTCTGCGAGGGCGTATACGTATGTGACGTATGACGTGACAGTATTTCACGTCATATCGCACAGAGACAAACCCGCGATATATCGCGTATATCGATTTATCGCCCAGCCCTAGTGCACAGTGCTTAAAGTTGCTTAAGTGTTTTATGGTTGGATAATCAGTGTTGAGTACTCAGATTATTTTGGTTGTAAGTAGTAACGTGATGTGTTGTTTATTCTTATAAAGTAATTAGTTAGTCGTTACTATGTCAAAGTAGTTTTCGTTCATTTTGTTTATTAACGTTAGGTTATAGCCTCACGGAGATAGATGGAGCTTCACTGCAGTGAAGGCCACTGGCTGTTTAGTTTGAAACTACTCTTCAGCCACCTAGCTGCTGCACGAGGTTGGTCAGCACAGGCTATGGGGAGAGGCACATTTGAACAGAGGAGTAGCTAAACATTTGACACGTCACACACCGAGTGAGCAGCACCGTTATATTTTTAAACAAGATATGAATTAAGAAAATATCGTAATATCGATATAATTTTTTTCACGTTTAAATGACCAAACGCCGCTTATTTGTTGTGTTCTTTGTTCTCCCCCGCAACACTCCATGAGCTATTAAACCCCTTTCCTTCCTCCTTCCAAGACAGTGGTTCTTAACCTTGTTGGAGGTACCGAACCCCACCAGTTTCATATGCGCATTCACCGAACCCTTCTTTAGTGAAAAATAAAATGTTCTTTGGTCAAAGTTTTGCATGGATTATCTTTAAAAAAGCATCTTTAATTCGTTCTCTGACCGTCTCTTCAGGAAGCGCCGTTTTGTGGGCGGTTTTATTTACATGCCTCCACTTCGACTGTGTCTTCTCCCCGTCAGCCACGTTGTAGTTTTTTGTGCTTCCATATCGAGTTTACTGACAGATATAAGTTTAAACTATATGCTACTTTGTATTACAAATGGCAAAGGCAGAGTATGCATGTCAATGTACGAGCCAGTCTGTCTCACAACAAGAGGATAGAGAAAAAGAAGGAACTTATTGACTACAACGTGGCGGACTGAGGCTGTTTGGGTAAAACTTTACCTTATAAGTTATCCGCTGGCGTCACCAATGGGTAAAACCTTACAAATTGGGCAAATTTCAAACATCTCGTTTGGAGGAAGTATGAAGGAAGGCAAGGTTGTTTTATAAATATCTCCACCGTGTCTTCATAGCTTCTTTTTCCAAATTTTCGGGACTAATACAGATCGCAATTACACAAAAACAGATACCAATTGGTAAGAAAAAAATGTTTTGCATAGTAGCTACTCTTTTAGAGGCAAGGCACCTCATGGATTTATCACATGTCTATCTTAAGGGCTGAGAGAATATGGTACGAAGTGGACATTCAGGCCAAGCACAATGCACAAAGGCAATGCAATACTAAAATACTTTGTTTCCAAAGTTATATCTTATTTAAAAAAGGGATTCATGGTGCAGCAATTGTCGACGTAAAAATATTGTCTTTTTTGAATGCACAAAAAACTGTGAAAAGCTAAACAGTGATAAAAAAGAAGTGTGGTTCTAAGCGAACCTTCAAACGGAAAATAGATCAGATCGGAGAATGTCCTTGTGGTTTGTGCAGCCCATTGAGACATTTGTGGTTAAGGGCTATATAAATAATCTTTGATTGATTGAAAACCGCATGAAACAAATGTCTGTAATTCTCAAGACATCATCAAAGTCTGAAAGCAACTGAACTTCTTCATTGTTGACGATTTTTTACCTTTATTAATTTCAGATTTTAAATTCATACCTGAAGAGGCCTTTTGGATTTAAGGTCAAATGTCTTCAATAAATTGAAAAAACATTTTGTAGTAACGGTCAACCATTATAATCAACAAAGTAGTCCAGTTACCATTGATTAAACAGAGGACAAATGTTTTTAAGTCTACCTTTGTCCGGTGACTTATTCACTGAATTTGTAAACAAACAAAAAGAAAAAAAAGGCATTTAATAAAAATGAAGATCTAATTTTTTTAGTATCGATCTGACGCCTTTGGTATTGAAACCACCGGGTGGGTTATGGATCCTTCTGTCCTCCACTCACATGTACACATGGCCGCAACACAACAAAAGAGAACAGCTGTGGCTATATCATCGTCTCTCTGGACTCCTAATAACTACTTGTTAATTTCCTGTTAATAACTGCATACTTTCTACTGTGACATTGTTCCAGCTACACTTCTTAAAGTTTACAAGGACCCTTTGTCTTGTGTAGTTTAGCAGCTAGCTTAGCGATTAGCATGCCTTCTTGTTTGCTTCTGCTTGCTGTTACTCTGTGTGTAAAATGTGTGGCCTTGACCTTCTGTGATCTTCTACTTGTAAGAAAGGTACCGTAATTTCCGGACTATAAGCCGCTACTTTTTCCCCTCGTTCTGGTCCCTGCGGCTTATACAAGGGTGCGGCTTATTTACGGCCTGTTCTTCTACGACACCGACGAAGAGGATTTCGGTGGTTTTAGTACGCAGGAGGAAGACGATGACACAATGATTAAAGACTGACTTTTCATATACCGGTAGGCTGGTTATTTTGATAACGTACAGGCGAGCACTTTGTATTACTTTGCACCGTTGTATTATTTGTACTCTGCACGAATGCTGTTCGCCATGTCAAAGATGTGAAAGTTTGATTGAATGATTGTAAGATTTATTGTTAATAAATGGGACGCTTTGCGTTCCCAAACGGTCATCTCTGTCCCGACAATCCCCTCCGTGGTAGCAGGAACCCCTATATACTACGGTAATTACACATCAAAACCCTGCGGCTTATATATGGAGCAATCTGTATTTTCCCCTAAATTTAGCTGGTGCGGCTTATAGTCAGGTGCGGCTTACAGTTCGGAAATTACGGTAGTTTAATTGCCAAAATAGATGTGAGAATTATTAATTTAGGGGAGTGGCTCCAGACTGTGCATGGTCAAACATAGTTAACTGCTATCCGCCTGTTAAAAGCATACCACTTGACTCTTCGGCTCTTTATTTTGGAGTTTGTTTGGTAGTTTTTTTTCCTCACGTGTTTGAGGTGGCCAATTTCAGGTTTGAGTGACAGTGTTCTGGAGGCAGGCGGAGGGCTGGCCCGAGAAGGGTGCTGGGCTGCTCTGCTAGATTGCTGGCCTGGCTCAATGAAGTTGAGTGCACAGTCCCCGTTACCACGATTTCCCCATACAAAAATTAATTATCCTCATGATGCCAGTATTAATCACATTTTGTCAAGTTCCGCAACTTTCTGCGTTTAATAGTACATTCCGTTTTTATAGGCCAATTCTGTGATTGCGTTAATGCGGAAAATACAGGACCCTACATAACCACTATAAACTGAGAATTTGTTTTTAATTCCGAACAACATTTTTTTCATAAACTGCTCCATCCCATAACGTATTTTATTTATTGTGGCACAATATTTGGATCACCACGGTTAGATTAAGCTCTACCTGTTACGATTTTGCTCATTAACACAGGAAGCTATAACAGGACTGTCTGTGTCCGTTACAACTCCGTAGAGTAGAAAGCATCATAACTCTGCTTCTTAAAACACAAAGATCAGTATACTTTGTCACCATATTGACAAAGTATTAATCATTAATACTAGTTCTCGTATTAAAAATTAGCAAGAAGGCGGTGTGAGTGGACGCAGGTGCCCCTCTCTCCTCTGATCTATTTACATGTCTAAGTCATCTTGTGATTGTTATTGTTTTCGTAAGCCTCCGTCTCAGCTTTGACCAAAATGCATAAACTATCATAAGTTGGTTTGAGACATCGGCAGCGGTGCTTTATGGACTTTAATACCTGAGGTAGAGAAAGTGCTGCAAGAGGGTGCAGAGGGATCTAGGCTAGGCTAAACCGTACAGGCCAGCTATTACATCAATCATCTTGGCCAAGGTTCGTTTCTTTGACAGGGATCCCAGTGAGGTAAAAATAACAAAAAAAAGGAGGAATTAAAAAATATCAGCTGGGGGTGAAAGAGGCCCCTTTTGGGGATTCAGGGGGCATCGCCACCTGACATTGGAGAGATTTTACCATTTTTCAGATGCTCTGGAAGGCATTTCCTACACAGAAATTCCGTATGCAAAAAATGGTTTCGATTTGAGTCGGTCCCTTCTATCACATGTTGATAAAAATATAACATTTATATAATAAAAATCAACCACAGGCTTCCCAAATGCTGTAATAAATTAAGCATGATGAGTTGACTTGAAACTGTTTAATGTTGCACTTTTTAAATGTAGAAGAAAAGTTTTGTCATTTTATTTAATCTGAGCAACAACTTGAGGCAGTTTAATGTTGATTAACATAGGCAGAATTATTAGTGTTCCCAATGTTAAAAGGATAAAGCCATTGTTTACAAATTTGGTAAATAAATAACCAAAACATTTATATTTTGTTGTTTTCTTACCGTACCGAAAATGAACCGAACCCTGACCTCTAAACCAAGGTACGTACCGAACCGAAATTTTTGTGTACCGTTACACCCCTAATATATATATATATATATACACAGTGCTTTTCCTTCAAAAATAAGGACATTTCAATGTGACCCCAAACTTTTGAACGTGTGTATATATATATATATATATATATATATATATATATATATATATATATATATATATATATATATATATATATATATACACACACATATATACATATATATATATATATATACGCACACATATATACCGTAATTTCCGGACTATAAGCCGCTACTTTTTCCCCTCGTTCTGGTCCCTGCGGCTTATACAAGGGTGCGGCTTATTTACAGCCTGTTCTTCTCCGACACTGACGAAGAGGATTTCGGTGGTTTTAGTACGCAGGAGGAAGACGATGACACAATGATTAAAGACTGACTTTTCATATACCGGTAGGCTGGTTATTTTGATAACGTACAGGCGAGCACTTTGTATTACTTTGCACCGTTGTATTATTTGTACTCTGCACGAATGCTGTTCGCCATGTCAAAGATGTGAAAGTTTGATTGAATGATTGAAAGATTTATTGTTAATAAATGGGACGCTTTGCGTTCCCAAACAGTCATCTCTGTCCCGACAATCCCCTCCGTGGTAGCAGGAACCCCTATATACTACGCTAATTACACATCAAAACCCTGCGGCTTATAGTCGGGTGCGGCTTATATATGGAGCAATCTGTATTTTCCCCTAAATTTAGCTGGTGCGGCTTATAGTCAGGTGCGGCTTATAGTCCGGAAATTACGGTACATATATATATATTTTTTTTTGTCAGAACAAACTGGAAAGAATGAAGCATGCCTAGGCTGCAAAACAGGAAGTGGTTGGTGAGCAATGGGAGGCACACGCTAAACAGCCAATCGTGCAACAGTATCAAGTATCACGTTTGGCTGCGTCATCTCGCTGTCCCGCTTTTGAAACTAAAGAGGAGTGCTGCAGAGAGCGAATAAATTGTGGATAAAACTGGAAAGGTTAAATTTTCATACTTTGCACTTTTTGTGTTACACTTTATTAGGCATTTTTTACAGATTCCTTAATCTTGAACCTTAATTTAAAGAGGTTATTAAGTGTGCATTGTGATTTTAAAATGTTTACATTGATTGTTTTCCATGGTTATGTTAACATTTCCTATCCTTTCTGCCTTGATAGCTGAGGAGATTATAATCAAAGGAAGGTTATATCCATCCCATCCATTCATTTTCTACCTTTTGTCCCGATATTTTAAATGAAAATATTAGCATTAAATCGTTTATTCTCCTGGTCAATATTTTCCATAGGCCATAAAAAATATAAATTATCGATATCGATCAATATAAACAAATTATATTGTGATACAGTTTTCAGCCATATCGCCCAGCCTTACCCAATAATATGAATTCCACTATTTTACAGCAAATGCTGACTCCATTTTGTGTTTCTCGTGAAAACTTTTCTTTCCGCTGTCAGGGTTTGTTGTTTTTGTCCGGCCACGTTAGCTTTAGCCATGGTAACTTCATCGTGCTTTCAATTGCTTTGTCAAGTTGCTTACGTCCCACCCCTCGAAAGACAGATATTGCAAAGTTTGGATTTTGCCATGCGATTTGTTTGTAATATTGCCACACCACCGTCAGGTTTGCTTTGATAGTCCAGTCTAGGCCTGGGCCGACAACGAATTTTGCTCAACGATATAGTGACATACAAATAATTGCAGATAAACAATATTGCCATTATTTTTTGAGACAAAATTACCCACTAATGTAATGATAATACATAGTAATAATGGGTGTGTATTTTTTCAATTAATATATATATATATATATATATATATATATATATATATATATATATATATATATATATATATACACTACCGTTCAAAAGTTTGGGGTCACACTGAAATGTCCTTATTTTTTAAGGAAAAGCACTGTACTTTTCAATGAAGATAACTTTAAACTAGTCTTAACTTTAAAGAAATACACTCTATACATTGCTAATGTGGTAAATGACTATTCTAGCTGCAAATGTCTGGTTTTTGGTGCAATATCTACATAGGTGTATAGAGGCCCATTTCCAGCAACTATCACTTCAGTGTTCTAATGGTACAATGTGTTTGCTCATTGGCTCAGAAGGCTAATAGATGATTAGAAAACCCTTGTGCAATCATGTTCACACATCTGAAAACAGTTTAGCTCGTTACAGAAGCTACAAAACTGACCTTCCTTTGAGCAGATTGAGTTTCTGGAGCATCACATTTGTGGGGTCAATTAAACGCTCAAAATGGCCAGAAAAAGAGAACTTTCATCTGAAACTCGACAGTCTATTCTTGTTCTTAGAAATGAAGGCTATTCCACAAAATTGTTTGGGTGACCCCAAACTTTTGAACGGTAGTGTATATATATACAGTATATATAATTAGCAAACTTTTGAAGTTGAACCATAATCACAACCAAAAGCAATAAAATATGTTAAGGAGGGGGTTGGGGGCTCTACAATACACTATACACAACCGAAAAAAATAAATAAAATGGCTAAATAAAGTATTGACAAACAAAGTTGCACTTCAATTTTAAACATGTAGGCACAGATAGACTTGTACATAAATTAACTTACAATCAAGTTAGAACCTTTTTAAACAAAAGTGCATGGTAATTATATAAAGTAGGGATGTAACGATTGATCGATACATCGATAGATCGATGTATATTCCTAAAGTATATCAATCTGTGCTCGGCAAATTTGCCTTCGGGAAGATAGGTATCGATCCAAGATCGTTTTTAAGGTTGAATCAATCTATTTTATCTATATTAAAAAAGGGAGAACATTGTATTTAAAAACGGCAGAATTCATATGAAGTTTAACACTTTTAAAAATAAGGATGATAAACAAAGTCTGTTTTGCCCGTCTGTGCCGTCATCAAAACAAAATGTCGGAGCAAACGCCACAAGACAATATGATTGATTACAACACAACATCTTCCAGCTAAAGCACAAATACAAATACATAACGACGCAACACAATAATTTAAAACCGACACAACTTCAAGTTACAAAAGATGCGACGGCCACATTGGAAGTGACAGTGGAGCAAATTGGCTGACTCCCAAAACACAACAATATGAATTGTGACACAACACTCATCTGGCATGCCAAGGAGAAGTCATTTCATCAGAAACAAACACATGCAAGAGATGGATGAAGGAGGCTATGGAAATGAGAAAGCAAGGGGCCAAAACCATCACAGGGATGACGGGGCATATATGCTTCCGCACACCTGGGACACTGTCTGTCATCAGCGACGCCAGAGTGGAGAACAGATACTGCATTACATCGACTGGTAGCAGAAATCGACAGAACACTGGGTCATGGAACTTTATTTAGCAGGAAATTTTTCTGTTAAAATGTTGGTTACTGTTCATGTATTGAAATTTGCTTGAATTTACAAAATGTGAGCAGAAAAGCTTTCCTCTTGTTAATTTAACCTAAAGCGGCATGATTTCGCCACCTTTATCTTTTTGATAGATGTCAACATTGTGTATGTGCTGAAAGCTTCATTTAGGATTGTTGCCTTCTTTGTAAAAGCTACTCTTTTAGGTTTCGCTGACATTTGCTTTCTTTTATTTATTATTTATTTATTTTATTTGCTTGTCGAAACACATGTAGCAAACATGTTTAATAAATATAAATAATATCAAGATAATACTTAAATGGGAAAAAAAAGTTAAAAGTATACCTAACAAACCTTTAACAAATTGATCACTGTAAAATGTCATGCATTCTTCGACTGTTAGGTACTCATCTGGACTGTGGAACCATTGGCACACATGTTTGTATGTCAGAAACTGACATTTGGGCTAGGGCTGGGCGATATATCGAGGGTTTGTCTCTGTGCGATATAGAAAATGACTATATCGTGATATTCGAGTATACGTTCTCACGCAGTTGCTTTTAGCTGCAGGGCATTAAATTGCATGCTCCCTCTTTCCTGTCTCTCCTTCTCACAGAGACTTTAAACCTTACATACGTCACATACTGTCACGTGAGCAACGCCACACGCTCCCGCGGAGCGAGAGGTAGCGACATGGTAACGTTAGCTGTGATGCTAACAGCTAACAGTGTGGTTTGAGTGGTAATACGAGAGAAAGAAGGTGCGAATCTGGTAACAAATGGAGGAATAATTAATTCCCAAGAAAAACAGCACAGGGTCCATTGTCTGACGGTGGTTTGGCTTCAAGTGGGAATATGTCTTTACATCATGTCAACATCTCCGTTCGGTGCCACACCAACTAAATGCCGAAACAACTATTTCCACATCAACACCATAGGACATATACTATTTGATATGCAGCTCCTTTTTATGTGACACTTATTGAAATATCTTGTGTGTCATCATACACTAAAGTGCACTTATAGCATGTTTTAAAATGTCTCTGACAATCTTGCACTTTCTGTTTTGGAAATGACATGAATGTTTGTGCCACTGCTTAATACCGGTAACTGTTTAATAAATACAGTTTTGCTAAATTGACTTAGTTATGATTTCCCTCTCTGCATGAAAGTTTAAAATGAGCATATATTAATGCAGTATGAACAAGAATGTTTTAATGTAGGCACATAGAATCATCATACTGCTGTGATTATATGCATCAAGTGTTCATTCAAGGCTAAGGCAAAATATCGAGATATATATCGTGTATCGCGATATGGCCTAAAAATATTGAGATATCTAAAAAAGGCCATATCGCCCAGCCCTAATTTGGGCTTTATGTTTTATTGTTTTTATGTTTTATTGTTTTGTTTTTAATGGTTTGTATTCTGTTTTTATATGTTTAATGGATCTTAAGGTCTGCAATAAAGATTGATGATGATATTCTCCCTTGGGCTAGAGTGTGAGCTTGGTTCAGAATTGTAATGAATAAGAATCATGATTCGGATGTAATTAGATTTTTTTCAGCATCCTTACAAAGCACATTCCATTAGGGCAGTGGTTCTCAACCTTTTTTCAGTGATGTACCCCCTGTGAAATTTTTTTTAATTCAAGTACCCCGTAATCAGAGCAAAGCATTTTTGGTTGAAAAAAAGAGATAAAGAAGTAAAATACAGCACTATGTCATCAGTTTCTGATTTATTAAATTGTATTACAGTGCATAATATTGCTCATTTGTAGTGGTCTTTCTTGAACTATTTGGAAAAAAAGATATAAAAATAACTAAAAACTTGTTGAAAAATAAACAAGTGATTCAATTCTAAATAAAGATTTCTACACCAAAAAAAACACGAAAAAAATGACAATTACATTTTGAAACATAGTTTATCTTCAATTTCGACTCTTTAAAATTCAAAATTCAACCGAAAAAAAGAAGAGAAAAACTAGCTAATTCAAATCTTTTTGAAAAAATTAAAAAAATAATTTATGGAACATCATTAGTAATTTTTCCTGATTAAGATTAATTTTAGAATTTTGATGACATGTTTTAAATAGGTTAAAATCCAATCTACACTTTGTTAGAATATATAACAAATTGGACCAAGCTATATTTCTAACAAAGACAAATCATTATTTCTTCTAGATTTTCCAGAACAAAAATTTTAAAAGAAATTCAAAAGACTTTGAAATAAGATTTAAATTTGATTCTACAGATTTTCTAGATTTGCCAAAATAGTTTTTTTGAATTTTAATCATAATAAGTTTGAAGAAATATTTCACAAATATTCTTCGTCGAAAAAACAGAAGCTAAAATGAAGAATTAAATTAAAATGAATTTATTATTCTTTACAATAAAAAAAATAAATTTACTCGAACATTGATTTAAATTGTCAGGAAAGAAGAGGAAGGAATTTAAAAGGTATATGTGTTTAAAAATCCTAAAATCCTTTTTAAGGTTGTATTTTTTCTCTAAAATTGTCTTTCTGAAAGTTATAAGAAGCAAAGTAAAAAAAATAATGAATTTATTTAAACAAGTGAAGACCAAGTCTTTAAAATATTTTCTTGGATTTTCAAATTTTATTTGAGTTTTGTCTCTCAGAATTAAAAATGTCGGGCAAAGCGAGACCAGCTTGCTAGTAAATAAATAAAATTAAAAAAAATAGAGGCAGCTCACTGGTAAGTGCTGCTATTTGAGCTATTTTCAGAACAGGCCAGCGGGCGACTCATCTGGTCCTTACGGGCTACCTGGTGCCCGCGGGCACCGCGTTGGTGACCCCTGTTCTAAACATTTCTTCACAAAAAAAAAAAAATCTTTAACATCAATATTTATGAAACATGTCCACAAAAAAATCTAGCTGTCAACACTGAATATTGCATTGTTGCATTTCTTTTCACAGTTCTTTTTGACAGACATTTTAGTGAGGGTCAAACCATCATGGCATGGGGGAAACTCTGCGTTTATGGTAATGAATGGAATAGCCTACTTGATTTGATGTTCAGTTTATGAACTTACATTCATATTTTGTTGAAGTATTATTCAATAAATATATTTATAAAGGATTTTTGAATTGTTGCTATTTTTAGAATATTTTAAAAAAATCTCACATACCCCTTGGCATACCTTCAAGTACCCCCAGGGGTACGCGTACCCCCATTTGAGAACCACTGCATTAGGGCACATTGGCACACGCTTACCAAGGACAAAACATCTGCCAAAGTGAGACATTCATCCGCTTCAATAATACTCTACATAATTCAGCACTACATCGTTTGACAGAGATGGTGCATATTATTTTTTTACATTGACACAATTAGATTGTCAAAATCTGGAGCAGCACATTTATTGTGAAAACAAGAACTGTGCGGTCGGTCTTTACACTTTTGACAGCCGGTACAAAGAGAGAGTCTGTTGAAATAAAAAGTGCTTTTCGCGTTCCTGACGGTCGTATTCTTCATAAGCTCGCAGCAGCCAACGTCATCGGGCAAGATCCTCGAGTAGCGTGAATGTCAACCAAGTAACGAAAGTGACGTTGTAGTGAAAATTGATGATCAGTCATTTTCAGGTCTATTTTTTTTTTAATGCCTCGCGAGCGAGTGACACACCTTCACCAATCGATCGGTAGCTTGCGATCGATCTAATAGGCACCCCTGATGTAAACAAACTGCTGCGTCACAGGCCACCCAACTACGGTGCATTCATTGACCGCAGAAATTAGGACAAAACGGCGCTTGCCAAGAACTCATTAGTGAAGTATGAACACAAACATATTGGGACGGCGTGGCGAAGTTGGTAGAGTGGCCGTGTCAGCAATCGGAGTGTTGCTGGTTACTGGGGTTCAATCCCCACCTTCTACCATCCTAGTCACGTCCGTTGTGTCTTTGTGTAAGACACTTCACCCTTGCTCCTGATGGCTGCTGGTTAGCGCCTTGCATGGCAGCTCCCGTCATCAGTGTGTGAATGTGTGTGTGAATGGGTGAATGTGGAAATACTGTCAAAGCGCTTTGAGTACCTTGAAGGTAGAAAAGCGCTATACAAGTATAACCCATTTATCATTATAATTTATAAACAGTGGGCTTTCTAACAATTAGGAAGGTTTGGGTCATGTTTGTCTTACGGAAACCATATTAAAACAAAAAATATATTTTGCCCCCATCTTTTTCCATTTTCAAACATTTCTGAAAAATTTCCACGGAGCCACTAGGGTGGCACTGAGGAGCCGCAGGTTGCCGACACAAACCTTTCAAATTTTTAGAAATCCCACTGTTTATATTAAACATGCTTCACTTGATGAGAGTATTTGGCAAGCTCCGTTTTGTCCTACTAATTTTGGCAGTCCTTGAACTCACCATAGTCTGTTTACTCATACAACTTTTCCTGACTTTGCCACAGAAATACATGTTTTGTGCCACTCCTCCTTTGTCTCATTTTGTCCACCAAACTTTTTATGCTGTGCGTGAATGCACAAAGGTGAGCTTTGTTGATGTTATTGACTTGTTGGAGTGCTAATCAAGCATATATGGTCAGTGCATGACTGCAAGCTAATCAATGCTAACATGCTATTTAGGCGAGCTGTATTTCCATAATTCATCATTATGCCTCGTTTGTAGGTATATTTGAGATAATTACATTTCCTTTACCATGTCCTCTGTGTATTTAATGAATATTTGCATGTCTCATGACATTATCTGTATGTAATATTGGCTACATTTCTGATAGTTGTTAATGTGCCGTTATAGACCACTGCAAACGTTACCCAGCTTGCAAAGAATGTAATAAATCCATTAGAAGACAGCCTGCCATTTCTTTTAACATGGACACACCACATTTATACTTTTGGGCATTCCAACCCAGTTATCGCACCATTTGAGAAGCCTCTGTTTTACAAATTTTCTCCAATGTTGTAAAAATGTGTCAAATAAATATTCAAATTTAAACATTTCTGTCAACGAAGATTTGCGTCCACCTACGACACAGTCATTTTAATAGTAGGCTAGTACGGCTAATATATGCACGTACATCAAGTATTGCCTTCATTATAAGACTTAAGTTTTCGCGGCTCCGGACAGATTTTTGGGTACTTTTAGTCCAATGTGGCTCTTTCAACATATTGGGTTCCCGAAACCTACATTAGCTAATATGCCAACATGTTTACAAGTGTCTCTGTTAGTGTAATTAACTTATAATGGCATTCTTTTTGTATTGTTTCAGTTTGACAAATTCCTCAGTAAACTCACGAAGACATCACTGTCGAGTTATTGAGTCGGTTTAGCTTATTGGCGAGCTAGTTTCTCCAGCTAGTGGGGCCATAGCGATGACATCTGTTTTGTTTGATCAGCCGTTTTACGGCCGTGTTATAGCCACTGTTTGGAAACAATTAAGGTATGTGAATAAACATTTACAGAATCTCAATGTGTAAATAACAAATTTCGCAAGGTATATTTCTGTGGCTTATAGTTCGGTGCGGCTAATATGTGGAAAAATATTTTTTTTATTCAAAAATGTTGTGGGTGCGTCTTAAATCTCTATAGACCGGAAAACGCAGTAATACAATGTGTTGTAGCATCCAAAAGAAGACACAAAGTCTAACGCTCTTTTTAGTTTTTATTGCCCATTTTGTGCTAACAACGGGCCCAATTCCAACAAGTATTTCCTCCGTGCACAGACGACTGTCTGTGTTTCACTCCTAGACACACAACACTTCCTCATTCTACGTCAACACTGTGTGTTCACAAACCATGTGAAAAAAATATCATAACACACTAACTAGCAAGTAGTTACGGTTAGGGCTGGGCGATATATCGATATACGCGATATATCGCGGGTTTGTCTCTGTGCGATATAGAAAATGACTATATCGGGATATCGAGTATACGTTCTCACGCAGTTGCTTTTAGCTGCGGGCATTACAGGCTCTCCTCGCTCTTTCCTTCTCACAGACAACAAGTGCACCTTCTTACACACGTCACATACTGTCACGACATACGTCACATACGTATATGCACTCGCCGAGCAGAGAGGTAGCAGCATGGCTAACGTTAGCTGTGATGCTAGCGGAGTGGTGTGAGCGATAATACAAGAGAAAGAAGGTGCGAATCTGGTGACAAATGGAGGAATAATTAATTCCCAAGAAAAACAGCAGGGGGTGCATCGTCTGGCGGTGGTTTGGCTTCAAGTGGGAATATGTCGAACAGACAACCGTAATTTGTCAAGCGTGGAGCAAAGTGTTGCTATAAAAAGTAGCAGCACTGCTGTAACAAACAGTTCAGGGTGTCCCAAGTTACCGGAGTGTGTTAGGTAAGGAGGAGTTTTGTCCCTCCAGAGTTGTTGCCGTAGGACTGTGACGTAGGGTGTGTGTGGTTGTGGAAGGAAGTGTGTGATGTTGGCATTAAAGAAGCGGTGGCTACCGAACCTGCTCTAATGTCTCCCGTTTATTATTTTATTAGAAAAGTACACTGTATAGGCGAACCCAGGACACTCGGCTACACTGCTAATATGTAGCATCATTTGAAAAGTCACCCGCTAGACCAGGGGTCACCAACCTTTTTGAAACCAAGGGCTACTTCTTGGGTACTGATTAATGCGAAGGGCTACCAGTTAGATACACACTTAAATAAATTGCCAGAAGTAGCCAATTTGCTCAATTTACCTTTAACTCTGTTATTATTAATAATTAATGATATTTATCTTTGTGGAAACACTGATCATCTTAATGATTTCTCACAATAAATATATATAGAAACAGATAAATATCAATATGCAACACTTTATTTTTATATTTTCTCTAAGTGCACATTTTTCAAATTGAACATTTTCAAATGATCACTGAAATCACAATATCCCATTTTAACTAGCTAGCCACTAACATTTTTTAACAAATCATGAATTACTTTGCACCATGTTTGTACAAATAATAACTCATGTAAAATACAAAAGTAAACTCTCAAATTTTTAAATCATGTCACACTTTGAACTGGACACCAAATCTGTTATCTGTTTCTTTGTCAGTTAGTGGGAAGCCTGGCATTGCATGCTGTTAACTAATGTGTTGTACTCTGGTGTGTAACTTGACACTGCAACTCTGAGTGAGTCTTGCAGATGTGCATCAGTGAGGCGTGTTCTGTGTTTGTTCTTGATGAAGTTCATGTCAGAAAAGGCTGATTCACAAAGATAAGATTTTTCCTCATTGTTTGCGGAACCTTCTTAATCTTTTGGACATATTTTCACAGCAATCTGGCCTTAAGCTTAATTATGATAAATGTAAAATGTTAAGGATCGGAAATCTAAAGGGAACGTCCTTTCGAATGGAATGCAAAGTGTTTTGTTTATAAATTATATGCAATCTGTTGTGTTCCCTAATTTTTTTCTGTGTACATGAATGAAGGTGTGTGTTGCTGAGTCCGACTTGGACATTATCTGGACTGGGCCTGGTTTAAAAAACCCTTTAAAAAAATCTAATTTCATTGACGACCTGGTCTGTTGAAGATAAGGCCCTTTTTTAAAAAATAAAATAAAATAAGATAAATAAATAAAAAACATTTTCTTGGATAAAAAAGAAAGTAAAACAATATAAAAATAATTACATAAAAAATAGTAATTAATGAAAATGTTAGTGGACCAGCAGCCTATACAATCATGTGTGCTTCAGGGACTGTGTCCCTTGCAGATGTGTTGTCTATGTTGTGGGAACCAGAATATTGGTAGCAGAAAGAAATAACCCCTTTTGTGTGGATGAGTGTGCATGGGGGAGGTTGTTTGGGTTGATGCACTGATTGAAAGTGTATCTTGTGTTTTTTCTATGTAGATTTAATTCAAAAAAAAAAAAAAAAAAAAAAAAAATTTTTTTTTTTTAATTTTTATTTATTTTTTTTTTTTTAGAACAGGCCCGCGGGCGACTCATCTGGTCCTTACGGGCGACCTGGTGCCCGCGGGCACCGCGTTGGTGACCCCTGCGCTAGACAATGAAGAGTGCTTACTCCGCACGTCAATATCTGCGTTTGGTGCCACACGTCCACACCATCAAAATGCAGAGGCAAACATTTCCAGATCAACACCGTATGAAAAAAATAGTGATTTTTTTAGTTGTGATTTCCTTCTCTGCATGAAAGTTTAAAAGTAGCATATATTAATGCAGTATGAAGAAGAATGTTTTAATGTAGACACATAGAATCATCATACTGCTGTGAATATATGCATCAAGTGTTCATTCAAGGCTAAGGCAAAATATCGAGATATATATCGTGTATCGCGATATGGCCTTAAAATATCGCGATATTAAAAAAAAGGCCATATCGCCCAGCCCTAGTTACAGTATATATATAGTTTATTATTTGCACACTATTGACAAGTGATTCACCGAAAATTTGGAAGCCGGAAAAAGACTTACTTTGATCAGTGGAACAGCGCTTCCGAAACCGTGTGTTGTATGACGTAAGCCATACGCACGGTTTCGGTCTTGATCGGAGGCAGTATGACCACGATGTGGACGTACTTTAAATTATTTGAGATATACCCACGGACAGCTATCTTAAAAATTTAAGATGACATTGGTGGCTTTTATGGAGAGCAAGGCACCTTGCAGCGCAAAGCAAATGTGATGTCAGGCTCTTTGCAGCTCACTTTTCGTCGCGGACATGGAGCGACAGATGTAAAGTCTCTAAACACGAGTACAGTCTACAATAACACCAATAGATGCTAGATTTGTTGCCAGTCGTTTTTAATTAAGAGATACTAAAAAGATTGGGGAAAATCTCTAGAAAAAAAGGTTAAGAAATATCAAAATACTACAATAAGCAACAAAAATTGAAAAATAAGCAAAATGATATGCAAGAAAAAATATATGTAAATACTATAATAACAGAAGAGTATGTATACATGTTTTGCCTTTTTAAAGAATAATATGCATTATAGCAAATAATGTCATGACATCATATTGACCACGCCCCCACCTCTACAGGTATCTTGGCATTCTAAGGGAAACCCTGGAGACATTCCTTATTTGCTAGAGAGAAGTGAATTCTAATCAAAATTCAAACAAGGCTCCAACAGTTCAATAACCTGACAAAACGGTCATTTTACATGCACTGGAATATAAAATAGTATATTGTTTTTCTGATAAACTAGACCTTTAAAGGAGAACTGCACTTTTTTTTTTTTTTTGCCTACCGTTCACAATCATTATGAGAGACATGACGATGGATGTTGTTTTGTTTTTTTTGCATTCTAAATATTAAATAAACGCGGTCAGAAGTCCGCTTACAATGGAGCCTATGGGAGCCGCGCAATCCCGCCTACAAAGCCCTTAAAAAAACATCCCAAAACCTCCATTGAGGTTTTATATACATGATGTAAGTATATAAAATGTAATGGGTACATTTATATTTACATTTAACCCGCCTTCCGCCCGATTGTAGCTGAGATAGGCGCCAGCACCCCCCGCGACCCCGAAGGGAGTAAGCGGTAGAAAATGGATGGATGAATGGATGTACGTATTTCGCTCATTTTAAGCATACGTAACGCATTCATTTCAAAAATACATCACAACGTTTTTCATTTCCCCCCCTTAATCACTGATTGTTACTCACTGCAGACTTCATGAGAGCCAACAGACATAATAAATCATCACTTACTGTGCAGGGTCTACTGTCAATAGGATGCAGACTGCTAGGATGTTCATATATTTCTTTTTAGATGAAGAATGTCTCATAATCCTTACGAATAAAAAGGGTAAAGGGGTGGGGGGACCAAGCGTATTTTTGCGTCGTTCTAGCCATTTTCGGGTCCTAAATGGCTGTCTAAGTGTACAAACTTGTCGGAATACCTACTCAGACTTAGTCTGTCCAGGTGAGATGCATTATTTATGATCTAGAATCAAATTTACAAGGAGCAAGGAAGCAGCTGCGGACCACTTGATGATGTAATCAGGGACACATGGTAGTGAACACGGCACCACTATAAATAGTTGGTCTGCGTTAGCGCTTATAATAACAATACCACTAATACTTGGTCAATATTCAAGTCACGAGATGTAAATGGAGAATTGTTGGCGGTTTTTGAATGGTCATTCATTGGATTTTAAGGGCGAAATAGTGGAGCTCCCATTGGCTCCACTGTAAGCGGACTATTATTAAATATTCACAATGCATTAAAAAACCTACATCCATCGTCATGTCTTTCATAATGATTGTGAAGGATAGACAAAATCCCCAAAAAAGTGTGGATCCTGTTTAGACAATTATATCAAACTACCGGTACTTTGCGTCGCTTTAAAAAAAACCAACTCCTTTTCAGATATGTTGAATTGCGCCAATGTGCCCATGTGATGTTAATGCAACTTATGTCTGAAACAAATCAATCATAACAAAAATCAAAGGATAATAAGGACAAAGCCATTTGAGGACAAAATAGGGTTTTTCTTTCTTTGTCCAACAGTTTAGCATTTCATGGCATGCAAATAAACTTGAAAAAACAGACAGCCCCAATTTACTATTAAAAATATTTAAAAAGTCAAATGGTTTTATATAAACATAACTGCCACACTATGTGTTTCAAGCCTCAACTAATTGCTGAGAAAAGTAAATACAAATAGCAATACTGATCCAAATATGGCAGTTGCAGTTTATTCTTGAATAATGAAGCCCACATTTGTGTGATGTATGGAACAAATACAACCCAATTGTAGTTTGTTGTCAAGAGTGCGAACACGAGAGAAGGGAGAAATGTGTGCTGAGAATAAAGACGTCCACAACCCATGTTTGTGCGCTTTACATTTTCAACATGTGTAACTGTGTTGACTCTAGAGAATTGCATCACCAGCCACACACAAACATCTCTCCAAGCACTTGCTATTGACCACTGCCTGACAATCAAAGGTATGTGACCAATTGAGGCAAAAGAGCTGCCAAAAATAAAAATGATGGCAGCTCTTCCATCTTCCTTGTGAAACAACCCATACTCCTACCTAAGCTGGTTAGGGATTCTCTTATCTCTTTGTAACTCTCTCCACCCCATCCTCCAGTGCTTTGGGGGAGCTGGGAGAGCTGCTGAGGGAAGGGGAAACGAGTGTTATTCATAAGGCATGGCAATACCAAAAGGCACAGTAGTTCTTCAAGAACAAACAATAAGGCTGGTACGTTTGGTGCAATGAGTTACTATCAACAATGCAACTACCTTTGTTAAAAATTACTCATAATTGTACAATGTTATTATTACTCATATACAAACACTTGAAGGGACCATGGCGTTTGTTTTTTTGCAGACAGCAGTTAATATAACCGAGTAATTATTCTAACTCTGCATTTAAACACAATTTTTTTAATTACAAAATGGCGGATATTTTTGTCTGCTTTTTAAGTGGTTGCCATATTTTCCAACGCGCTCTCTGGTGGGAATGTGCTCACCAGTGTGATAGCATATGTAGACCTGTGCCGATATTCGGTAAGTCAATCAACCAACGATAAATAAAAATTAGGTCGATAAGTTTTCCAGCATTGATAAATTGCCATGTGCATGCTTCTAGAGCACTCGCACATTTGTACCATAGCTAAATGAAAGGAAGGTGGTGAATTATGTTGTCCTCATTAACTGTCTTTAATTATATGTGCAGCAACGTGGGGCCCCTGGCCCACTAGCATCACAGAGCAAAAAGTGCAAAATGATCACAAAACCAAATGCTACCGCACCAGTGTGACAATATTTCAGTTTAAACCTTTGAAACAAGATGAGCCTATCAACACAGAGGAGCCAGTTTTCCGATTGTGCGGGAATATAATAAACCTGCACACCAACTTGAAACATAACCACTCGACAGTTCACACTCACTTCGCATTTGGTACACAAACCAGGTCAATGCAAACAAATCGGTGAAACATAGACATAGAAAGTGTGGTTAATTTCATCGCCAAGGACATGCTGCCATTTAATACTTTTATAAAACAATAATTTAAAAAAATGCTGCAAACATTGCAAACGTAATTTTGGTGTTCCTCAGAATCTGCCAGACTTAAGTTTTTTTTGCATATGACTTGTTAATATAGTGTTTATATTTTTACTCTGCACTTTTGTTTAAAAATGTCCTAACTTGAGTGTCAGTTAAGTACAGGTAATATATAACTCTACCTCTGCCCACATGTTCAATACTGAAATGCAACTTTGTTTGTCAATACTTTACTTAGCCATTTTATTTATTGATTTAGTTGTGTGTATATTTGAGGCCCCTTGACCCCCTCTTTAACATATTTATTGCTTTTAGTCGTGAATATTTTTTGAAGTGCAAAATTTTGCTAACAGACAAAGTATATTTTATTGTTAATGTTTGTTTGTTTTACTTAACTTGGAGATTTAAAATTTTACATTCCGATTAAATGTTAAAATATACGAGAAATACAAGTTTACTGCATTTAAAAGGCTATACATGCATTATTATTATCTATTATCATTACATCAATGATTAATTTGGTTTCATAAAAATAATGGCAATAATGTGTGTGTGTTTGTCCTAGCCGTGCACCATACAGAGAGCAGAGCATTGTAAAAGTGTGACGATGTAGACAAATTCTGTCATCACATAAACAAAATAAACCGGCTTGTAGGGCTGGGCGATATATCGAATACACTCGATATATCGCGGGTTTGTCTCTGTGCGATATAGAAAATTACTATATCGTGAGCTACCACACCGCTAGCTGTGATGCTAGCGGTGTGGTAACAAATGAAGGAAGAATTAATTCCCAAGAAAAACAGCAGGGAGTCCATCGTCTGGCGGTGGTTTGGCTTCGAGCGGGAAGATGTTTTACAAGTATGCGGCAAAAGCGTTGCTACAAAAAGTAGCAGCCCTGCTAATGTGTAGCACCATTTGAAAAGTCACCCGCTAGAGAATGAAGAGTGCTTGAAACTCCGCATGTCAACATCTCCGGCCGGTGCCACACCAACAGCATGCCGAAGCAACACTGTATGGAAAAAAAAGTCAACAACAGAAGGAGATAACGTCCGCAGTAACCTACCACATAGCGAAGGACATACACTATTGGGCTTCCTTTTATGCAGCTCATTTTTATTTCACAGTTATTGAAATATCTTGTGTGACATCATGCACAAAAGTGCACTTCATATGTTTTAAACTATTGTAGTGGCGTTCTGTACAAAAAGTGCACTTTAATTTAGTGTTGTTTTGATATGTCATCTTAGTCACATCATGCACAAAAGTGCACTAATAGCTTGTTTTAAGATGTCTCTGACAATCTTGCACTTTCTGTTTTGGAAATGACATGAATGTTTGTGCCACTGCTTAATACCTGTTTAATAAATACAGTTTTGGTAAATTGACTTAGTTGTGATTTCGTTGTTGTGAAGTTTTAAAATGAGCATATATTAATGCAGTATGAACAAGAATGTTTTAATGTAGACACATAGAATCATCATACTGCTGTGATTATATGCATTAAGTGTTCATTCAAGGCTAAGGCAAAATATCGAGATATATATGGTGTATCGTGACATGGCCTAAAAATATCGAGATATTATTAAAAGGCCATATCGCCCAGCCCTACCGGCTAGTAAGCTTTTTTGACAAAAAGACCTGGGGCCGTACTTATCGAGCTTCTTAGAATTACTCAAGAAGTCTGCTAAGAGTTGACTTAAGAGTAAATAAATTCTTCGCTGAAAGCTGCACTTAAAAGTTAGTTATCAAGCGTCTTACTCACACTTTCAGCGAAGTGTAGGACTGAAGCTTAAGTGTCACACTCAGAGCTGAATTACGACATTACTATGTGCCGTAAACGGAATTTTAGGTGACGTCATTTCTGTGTCCATAGAAATGACCAATCACGGAAGAGAATCCGTTGTCTAAGAATAAAGAAATATCTTGGAAATATTTAAGTGGACAATGGGAGTGTATATTTTGACAATAAACTACAAAATAATACAAAACAAACTAGTCCCCGCCGGGACTCACGCTACCGCTCCCTCTCTTCTATCGCCCACACACTCACTGACGTCACTCACCTCACGGCCACACACATACGCAACTGTCATAACATTTTCTTTCCAATTCATTAATTAGGCAACTAATTTGAAACTGGTGTGGGTGGCTCTATATATACTAGCCCACTGCAGCCACATGCAGAAATCAACAAAGAATCGAAAAGTATTAAATCTGTGACAAAAATAATATCCGCTCTGTCTAAACGATACCGTTTGATCAGCTGCTCGTCATCAAAAAAAAACAAAAACATTGTTCCGTTCCCTGAACGTTCGCGCACGTCTCTCTCGCCTCAGTGCCATCCCCTGCTGGCAACTCCTAACCACTTAAGACACCTCTGAAGGTCTCTTAAATATCGTGGAGAGTAGGAGTGATTCTTAGACTTAAGAACGTTGATAAAAAGCTTTTATTCTTAAGTTTGAGAGTAGGACTAAATTTCGCAAATTCTCAGGACTTAAGTGTAAAATGGCACTCTAAGAAGTTAGATAAGTACGGCCCCTGCTCTATAGGAACTGTATCCTTACATGACTTCTGTTGTGATACAGCAAAAAATAATATAATGATTTGGGAAAACGCTGCCATATTAATCAAAGTTCAACTTCACACTACCCTTTGAGAAGACATTAACAGTCATCAGCTGTGGGTTTAATTTTGGTTCAATGTGCTAGGAGCGAGAAGCAGTTGGAATATAATAGTGGCTATGTACAATTGTTTGATCAAAACACTATTTCTCAATTAGAAGAAGCTCAAGGAAACGTACTGAATTTAAGACATCACTTTCCATCAAAAACAGCACAGCCTTTTTTTGAAAGTATGTTTGTAGCTGTTGGAGGAGACTATTTGTCAAGATAGTGGCGTGGAAAAACAAGTTGCCTCTATATTGAAGCAATTATCATAGATATCAGATTTATGACACCAAAAGACTTCCAAAGTTTACGAATAAATAGGTATGATCAAAATAGTATCAATCTCTCAGAGATTCCCGAGCCATTTTGAGAGTTAATGAGGAAGCCAGTCATGTGATCGCATGACGTAGCGTTAGGAACCACACATACCCTCCCCATCTACAACAATGCTAATCAAGCAAACTTTGTGAGAGCCAACAACAATTACTTTGGGAAGAATTATGATCCAGAACCTTATATTTTTTAACCCGAACACAAAGAGGATGAGCAATAAGTTTTGGAAGCCTTGTGCTACACGGATGCCACTTTATTGTGACACTACAGCATCAGCAGCATTGCTATGTGCTAAACATAAAAACTAATAATGATATAACAAACACTCACTGTATTATCTGCCCTCTCGCTGGGATGCCGACTGACGAGACGCTCACCTAATTCCGTTAAGATGAAGATTCAATCGACACAAAAGGTTAAAAAAAAGTTGACGCCACTAGCATCATTTGGTGTCTTTTTTGCCATCTCAGGGGTTGTCAAAGTCGACCAGCCTCTCGGTCCATGGCCACATTTGTCTACTACCAGGTAAAAGATGCATGAATTATAGTCTAAAATGTACTCTTAGCAAGTTTGAGACAAAGCAGAGGCAACTGCTGGCTTAGTGTGTCAACAATAACAGCATAAGATAGCATTAGCTCACTGCTGTCAATGCGCCGCTAAAATAGGCTGTGTTGGCGCTTATAACGACAATATCACTAATTTTGGTTAATTTTCAGGTCACGACATGTAAATGTAGTATTGTTGGCAATTTCTGGATGTTTTAGAGGGTTTTTGGGCACTATAGAGGACCGTCGCTCTGTTGACTCAATTAATAGCTATTTATTTACAATTTTGAATGCATAAAAAAAGCTAAGGATATGTGTTCTCATCTTACAAAAGGATTGTGAATGATAAACAGCACATCTCTTTCCTATTTTTGCATATTTCCAGTATGACTGATCTGATAACATGGTCAGAGCGCAGAAGCGTTACTACACTGATGTAGAATCTACGGAAATTACCAAAAATATTTTTACATATTTTGCGGATTATAAATACAATTGGATATGGTTAAATGGACAAGTAAACACAAATAAGCATGTAAAGTGAACATGTTTTTCCACTGTACTGGTACTTTTAAGTACATGTCTACCCGTTTATCAGCCTCGTCCTTAATGAACATGGAAGGCAAGACCTTTGATGAAATATGTGCAGCCACAAGCAGTGCCCTGACGCACGGACATTGAGAAACACTGCTAATATACATACACAAGCCTATTGCCCTGATGCAACAGAAAAGTGATATGTAATGTAGAGCCACTCCCCTAAACTAATAATAATCACCTTCATTACAGCAAATAATCAGCATTTTTCTAGTATTAATATTATCATGAAGGTAGGCCTGGGCGATATATCGATTTTATCGATAAATTTTAGTTTTTTGTTGCAGAATATTTAAAAAATCTATGTTTTTCTCCTCTTGGGCCGGCATTCTTTTTGGCCCCATGAGCTTCCATAGCCCTCGCCTGCCCCCTTACTTCCTTAGCTGAGATCCACAAGCCTACCAAAACAAGGTTAATGCTAATGATCAGGTGAGCGAGGCGTTTGTACATAGCAAACATAAAAGTGTTGTCAGTGCTTTAGATGTGCGGCAACAAGCATGGGACAAACGACTGCATGCTGCAAAGTTTCTTTAAAAAAGGCAGACAACAAACTTATTCCAGCATCAGAAACAGCATTGAGCCGAGTGGGGAAAATGCAATTCTTTACGAGGAAAACAAGATCGCAACAACAACAAACTCCACCTAAGAAGCAGCTTACTGTGGTGGAATCACAAAGTACCATTCATGATGAGAAAGGAGCACAATGCACAGAGCGATCACTAAAGCAGTCACTCTGCACATCCAAACCGGACAACTCGTACACGTGTGTGCTACTGCAAAACTCTCATGGAATTATAACGCATGTAACCATTAATACAGTGATATAGTACATGTGCACAGTAGTGTACATTGTCGTTAAAAGCAGTACACACTAACAAGGAGCCCAGAATACTCCATGGAAAAGCCTGCATTTATCCACATGCCAAAACTATATAGTAATCTCAATGTTGTACTTGCTTATTTATTTGCATACAATGTACAATGCTACATTTTTATATACAGAACTATTTTATTCAAGACTGAAGTTTTAAGTTTGCACTTTGATATGATTGATTTTTATTACTATTCAATGATTAATGGTATATTTATGGAGTTTATTTATTTGCACACAATGTGAAATGCTAAATGTTTGTATTGCATTTTATTCAACCAGAAGTATTTCTTCCCAGAGGAAGCTCCTAAATTATTTAATTGAAAATGATTGCATAAAAAGTAAAATGTATATCTGGTCTAAAACAAGCATTATACAAATTAGAATTTTGCTAAGCGTAAAATGCGGTGTATATATTGTTATTTCAAGTAACTAGTTTTTGTTCAAATTAAAGCAAAACTTGTTTTAATTATCTCTGTCATTTGTATTCATTGGTTTCTTTAAAAAGTATGTAAAAAAAACAACAACAATTCGAACAAGAAAATAATTGTGCCAGTTATCAGCATAAGATTGGCAACAAAAGCTAAAAAGAGCATCTGACTTTGTGTTTACTTCTGCACGCTACAATTCATTAAATTACTTAATTTTGTTTTCATGCAAAAACAAAACTCATTTTTAAGGTGCGGTGGCTAATATGTTGCAGTGGCGCACCGCCACAATCAAATACATTAAGGGTAAACCCGGCCAATAAATAAGTGCTTACTAAAGTTTAGTAAGTGTAGATAGAACCGCGTTACAGCAGAAAGTAAGCAGCAGGAATTAAACAGGTAGATTAATAAGAGTCAAGAGAACAAATAATCCAACATTGATCATCGGGCAGCCTGCAGCGACTGATCCCATTCAATTCATAAGAGAGAAAGACACTTAGTAGTGATGGGTCCGGCAACACCGATGCATCGGCGCATGCGTCGAGCTCATAGAGCAATACCCTGTGTCGGTGCGCGTACCGCTTTTAGAAAGTCACGTGACCGAACATGAGCTGTTTTGGTCACGTGACCGATACGCGAACTGTGTCGCACTCCCGCCTTCTCTGTGCCCTGTGAGCGGGTCTTTTCTACAGCCGGAGAAATAATAACTAAGAAGAAACGACTGAAGTGTTGATAACAACCAAACCTAACTCCCCCCCCCCCCCCCCCCGCCCCCCTCTATATCCCACAACCCGGATTGTACATAATTCAATGTATATACTCTGATGATTAACTTGTGTGATGACTGTATTATGATGATAGGATATATCTGTATCATGAATCAATGTAGGTGGACCCCGACTATAACAAGTTGACCCCGACTATAACAAGTTGAAAAACTTATTCGGGTGTTACCATTTAGTGGTCAATTGTACGGAATATGTACTTCACTGTGCAATCTACTAATAAAAGTTTTAATCAATCAATGAAAGAAATCGTCTAAAATTGAATACGTTTATTGACTGTATCTAAAAAAGATTAAAATATATTTTTATTTAAATGAAGATATGAAATAATCCTAAATGAAACACAATGACTTGGTTTATATTATTGTATATACTAGGTCATAAAATCAGTGTCAGTTGAGTCGGTCCATAGGTTGCCTGTAGGGATTTTTAATGTCCGGCAGATGTCAGTATTTAGTGACACAGTATCGACACAGTATCAATACAGTTTTGCAATGTGTCGAAACGCTTCATGACGCCTCATCAACCCATCACTAACACTTAGCATGTAAACTGCAGGATCTTGGGGTGAAGAAGAGACTGTGTATTCATGGCATACTCAATGGTCATTTGTTACTGCAATCTGATATGGAATATCAACGCAAGAGCCATTGTAGTACCAATAACTAAAATAAGGCAATAACTCGGGCTGTGTTCAAATATTCAACAATTGGATTCAAATATTCAACAATTGGATTCAGAGGGGTCTGACTCTCCTATCAACCTTCTCATTCATCTAGGTCATAGTCATCTCAGGGCATTCAATCGATCGCAACTAAACTGCTTGGTTTGAGACGTTTTGCCTCTCATCCGAGTAGGCTTCATCAGTTTGTGCTCATAGACTTAGATTGGTCATATCTAGTCTAGTGGATGGTGCCAAAACCCCAAATATGTATACTCTAAGGCCATGTCTACACTACGTCGTTTAACCCCTTAAACGAATAATTATTTAGCCTAAGCCCCGTTTCAGCCACACTAAACCAGCGTTTAAGGCCCCTCTCCTCGAACAAATTTTTACACGGGTAAGTCAGCCGTGTAATTCTTCAATCTCCGGCACTTAGCTTTGTATGGACTCATTGAAATTTGTTGCGAGTTGTTTTTCCTAACGAAAAATTCACTCAAAGTTTCTAGACACATGAAAAACTGAACAAATTACAACGTAAACAGTAACAAGTGAAAAATAAAGCAAAATGATATAATATAAAAATATATATGTTATTAATAATTACTAACAGGTTTAAAAAAAATGTACATATACATTGTTACCATTTTTAAAGAAAATTATGCACCACAGCAGATTATGCAAATCACACAATGATGTCACATTGATCATGCCCCCATCACGACAGTAATCTTGGCAATTTGGGGGAAAGCCTTTTGTCTTTTCAGAATGCGCTGTTTTGTGGGCAGTCTTACTTAGGTGCCAAAGTCCTCCTAGAGGCCAAGCTCCCTTCGACTGTGTCTCCACCTCATCAGCCATGTTGTACATTTTAACGCTTTCATATGGAGTCTACTGACATATATAAGGTAGAATGTAGAAATGTAACGGTAAACGGTATAATGATAAACCGCTATAAAATTCCTGACGGTTAGTAATATCGTTTGAATTTGTAATTACCCAAAAATGTAATTTAATAATGCATTTAGGCAACACTGCTTACTTCCTGAAAAAAAATGCGCACTAGCGTCGTTAGGCTCCTAGGAAAAATGGCGAACACTACGTGGACTTTGCTCGAGAACTTTGCTCTGGAGATGGTCCCTTCAAATAAACGGAGCCGATTGCTTCGTTTCACTTAATTTCACTCGCTTCTACTTCCGTGGAGTCTCTGCGTGCATTTAAGAGCACACTGCGTTTATTAAATGACGACAGGTGTGGAAAATATTAGAGACAGACGCACTTGTCCCACACTAAAATTATACCTTGGAGGAGAAAAATATTAGATGTTGCAGTTTCATCTTGAAAGTGCAACATTGAGTCCTTCCACCAGCTGCTGGGACAGAGTTACCATGCAGCAGGCCATGTGCCGGGAACGTTGCCACAACTTGTTTAAAAAAGTATTTGGTTTGTTTACTGATATAGTCACTTGTCCTTTATTATACTGCAAAGTTTGCCAATGTTCCAATAACATCAATACTAATCAAAACATACATTCTGTTTTTCAAGGTACGGTTGACAACCCTAGCACTATACAACATGGTGTTGGTGGAGAAGGAAGCTTGTTTATTAGACTTTATCTTCATTAGCCAAACTATTTTGTATTTTATATTGATATCAAAAAATAAACATGTTTTTTTACATTACATGTGTTTTTTTTTTATTTCACTAAGTTATTACTATAAAAAACATTCCTGTGACACAGTGTTGTTTTCGTCAACGATGACGAAATCATTTCGTTGACGCCACTTTTTTTCATGACAATAACGAGACGGTCACGAGATAAACATGTCTCTCTGATGACGAAAACATGACGAGACGTGTGTGAGTTTTCGTTGACGAGACGAGAACGGACGAAAATGTTAGTGGGTAATCTGTCAGACGTTTAAAATGCATGACATTTCTGTTTATTGTGTGCGTCAATTAAAACCACGCCCACCAACTGGCGTGCAGCGCACAGCGTGCTCAACACGTCAGACTGTTGTTACTCATCAGGCAATGGACCGTGATGGCGGCGGCAGTTTCAACACAGGGGCTCGGTGGTCGTAAACGTAGAGACGACATATGGGTGTATTTTAAATATAACCCAGCAGATAATAAAACAGAGTGTATTGTGAAGGAAGACGGTGACAAATGTGGCCACAAAATATGCGGAAAAAATACAGCCAACCTTAAGCAGCAGCTTAAGGCTCGCCACAAGGATATTTTTTCGAAGGTAAGTTACAAATGCTGTTAACATAATCGATAAATGTCATAGTAAGCTAATACATTAGTACGTTTTCCACATACTCCTGGCGCAAATGGGCTGCTAACTTCAGGCTAAAGTTAGCTTTTGTTACGCTAACGTCAATTCATTAGGTGTGTGTTACTTTAGCAGCATGTATAGCCATGTTTACATTCAGTGACGGTGTGGTTATCTCTTTGTGAGTACGTTCTGTCAGCACGTAACTTGATATGTTAAACAGATCGAGTTACTGTTATACGTAGAGTCTGCTAGCTTTAGCCTAAAAGCCACAAGTGACGTTGTGCAGCCCCATTAAGGAATCAGGAATTAATTGATTATTTTATTACATGGTTTGCACAAATTAAAGAGAGTGGGGTTGTATGATATCTGTTGTAATTGCACTGGCAGACAGGGCCAAGTTGAGCATATGTGTTCCTCATCCATCACTCATATTTTGGGCATGTTTATGTTCATTGTACTTGAACAAATTCTGAGAAATAAAGCCACAATTGCTGAAGTAGAATGTTTTTGTTTTTTGGCTTTTTTGGAGTAATGAACTTTGATTCCACTGTTACCACTTTATCTGTGTGTAATATACAATCCTTTGATCAGAAATTTGCTGTTGGGTGGAAACCTTGTATGTCTAAAACCATTCCTTTATTGTTATTATTTGTGAAAATAGCAGATCTGCAAGCTTACAATGGTTTGAACTTATAGATCTGCTGCTATTTTCACAACTTATGTGTGACACTGCCCAACAGCAATCTCCAATACTTATTGACCTAAATTAATTTGTTAAAAGACTATACTTATATAATACTTTTTATTCTTTTTTCTTGGACTAAAACTAGACTAAAACCTTTTTGACTTTTCATCGACTAAAACCCTTTTGAGTTTTCGTCGACTAAAACTGGACTAAAACTATCACATATAAAAGTGACTAAAATGTGACTAAAACTAATAAGCATTTTAGCCCAAAAGACTAAGACTAAATGTAAGATGGTTGTCAAAAACAACATTGCTGTGACATAGCTTTGTGTTAATGTTTTGTTGTGTATAGTTAATTCCTATATGACAAATTTTTGCTCAAACTCTTAATGGAGCTATCCCAATACAGCATGTACATGTACATACATTAGTACATGTAAATGTACACAACTAAAAGAATACCTCTCTCTATAAAAATTTTAAAATAGATATAAAGGCATCATGTAATGAGAAAAAGTTGACACGTTGATACTATTAATGAAAAAAAACACAGATATGTGTCTTTAAATATATGGAAAATATTTATTTATAGCCTTAATTATTAGACATTACATATTACATGATAGTGTCGTGTTCACACCCCAACACTGTTTTACCTAACATAATGAATAAATGTGATTAATAATCACTATTTTAATATTTATATAAAATAATCTTAAGTATTATTTTGGCAATAATAATACAGCCCTATATGTAAGACCAGATCTCATACATGAACACTATTTTATCTATATGCATATGTACATACATACATTTTGAATGTGTTGTGTTTTTTTAAATAATACCTGGTTGTAAGATTTCAGTATACCGTATTTTTCGGACTATAAGTTGCAGTTTTTTTTCATAGTTTGGGTGCGATTTATACTCAGGAGCGACTTATGTGTGAAATTATTAACACATTACCGTAAAATATCAAATAATATTATTTAGCTCATTCACGTAAGAGACTAGACATATAAGATTTCATCGGATTTAGCGATTAGGAGTGACAGATTGTTTGGTAAACGTATAGCATGTTCTATATGTTATAGTTATTTGAATGATTCTTACCATAATATGTTACGTTAACATACCAGGCACGTTCTCAGTTGGTTATTGATGCGTCATATAACGTACACTTATTCAGCCTGTTGTTCACTATTCTTTATTTATTTTAAATTGCCTTTCAAATGTCTATTCTTTGGTGTTGGGTTTTATCAAATAAATTTCCCCAAAAAATGCGACTTATACTCCAGTGCGACTTATATGTTTTTCCCCCTTCTTTATTATGCATTTTCGGCCGGTGCGACTTATACTCCGAAGCGACTTATACTCCGAAAAATACGGTATGTAGTTTTTGAAAATTTTGAGCACATTTAAAAATACGTGATAATAATGATAACCGTGATCCTTTTCGTCACAATAACTGTGATAAGAAATGTTCATACTGCGACATCCCCAGTAGAACTATACGATACTTTTTTATTAGAAATTGCAACAGTGGACGATATTAGCATGCATGTGCATGTAAGAGCAAGTTTGCCTCACAACAAGAGGATAGAGAAAAATAAGGAACTTACTGACTACAACTTAGGACTACAGATGGATAAAAATGACAGACTTGCGCAAAGCTCTACAGCCATACTTCACCTTTCTCACGCCAACCCCTTACACACCCTCAACGTCCACCTTCAGTAGTTCGTCCCAGCTCTGACGCTGCTCACTCCCCCTCCCCCTTACGGCAAACCCCGCCTCGCCCTGACAGCAGTCCTGAATATTTCTGATACAGAAAAGGGTTCAGCAGTAGACCACATTATCAGCTGGGCCCAAGGTTGCCTACATCAAATCATGGCACCTTCTACATTCCTGTTGTGACTACCAAGAGAGTAAACATTGGGAAACTTAGCCACCCTGCTAACCTAAACAATCTCATTCCTATTCTCTCCAAATCAAAGCCAACATCGAAGCCTGTCAATAACACCATCAGGATGGGTCTGCTCAATGTCAGGTCTCTGAATAGCAAATCATTTTTAGTCAATGATTTTATTAGCACTTCTAAACTTGACTTTATGTTTTTAACTGAAACATGGCTGGAACAAAATAACAGTGCAAGCATTCTGATCGAGACAGCACCCCCCAACTATAACTTCATTGATATATGTAGATCGGGGAAAAGAGGTGGAGGGGTTGCTGCTATATTTAAAAACATGTTTCAGGGGAAACAGATGTCACTCGGTGATTTTACATCATTTGAATACCTGTGTGCTGTGTTGAAATGCTCTCCCAAAATTCTCTTGTTAATTATCTACAGGCCACCTAAATATTCTGCAAATTTTTTTGATGATTTTACTGAACTATTGTCTAGCATCTCCACTGACTTTGACTGCCTGGTTATAACTGGTGATTTTAATTTTAATATTGACGATTTAAATGACAAGGGCGCAAAATAACTTTTTACTATTTTAGACACATTTGAACTGTCTCAACATGTGATAGAGGCTACTCATTGTAAGGGACACACTCTGGACCTGATTATCACAAAAGGTCTCAATGTTTCTGATGTTCTTGTGATTGATCCTTCATTGTCTGATCATTTCTGTGTTTTCTTTAATATTTCTGTAACTCCGGACACACAAACAGAATCAAAGAATGTCAAAAAGCGGTACATAAATGAACATGCTAATGTCCTCTTTAAAAATGCCATCTCCTCACTACCACCTCTAAACCCATGTCATGCTGATGATCTTGTAAGCAACTTTAATTCCAAAATTGTGAATATCATAGATATCATTGCACCTGTTACAGTTAAAACGATTTCTGGCAAGCAAAAGGAACCCTGGAGAAAATCTGCTGCTGTAACAGCCCAGAGAAGAGAGTGCAGGAAGGCTGAACGAATCTGGCGGAATACAAAACTTCATATTCACCATGACATCTATAAAGAGAGCCTCCAGGCCTACAATTTAGTCTTAAAAAGTGCTAGAGAAACATTCTTCTCCAATATCATAAACAGCAACACAAATAAGGCCAAAGCCCTATTCACAATCGTTGACAGACTGACTAAACCCCCAACACAAATACCAGCCGAACTCCATTCCACGCAGAAATGCAATGAGTTTGCATTCTTTTATACTGATAAAAAGTTGGATCACCACCCCATTTAGGCAAAAGTAACACAGCAATGATGGCAAGCTTTAATGCCATAGACTCTAAAACTCTAGTGGAAACGGTGACAGCTCTAAAGTCATCCACCTGCTGCCTTGATGTTTTACCTACCAACTTCTTTAAGAATGTTTTTGACTGCCTATCAACAGACGTCTTGCAAATAGTTAATAATTCTATTAAATCGGGCAATTTCCCGAAGCCTTTCAAAACTGCAGTCATTAAACCTCTTCTAAAAAAGCAGAGCCTAAATGCCTCTGTTATCAACAACTACAGACCAATTTCAAATCTACCATTCATAAGTAAAATAATTGAGAAAGTTGTCCTCCAACAACTAAATCACTTCTTGGCTTCTACTGGCTGCCACAACAACTTCCAGTCAGGATTTCGACCTCTTCATAGCACAGAGACGGCCCTTCTTAAAGTTATAAATGACATCCGTCTAAACACAGACTCTGGCAAAACTTCAGTATTAATGCTTTTGGACCTCAGTGCTGCATTTGACACTGTCGACCACTCAATACTTTTGGACAGGTTGGAAAACTGGGTGGGGATCTCAGGCACAGTTTTAAGCTGGTTCAAGTCATATCTACAAGATAGGAACTATTTTGTTTCCATTGGTGACTTTGTATCAGAACCAACCAACGTAACGTGTGGAGTCCCCCAAGGTTCAATCTTGGGGCCGACTTTATTTAACATCTATATGCTCCCACTAGGACAAATCATGCAAAATAATAACATTGACCATCATTGCTATGCCGATGACACCCAAATCTACGTAGCGCTATCACCAAATGACTATCGCCCCATAGATCTTCTGTGCCAGTGCATTGAGCAAGTCAAATACTGGATGTGCCAAAATTTCCTAAAACTAAATGAAGATAAAACTGAGATAATTGTTTTTGGTGCTAAAAAAGAAAGGTTTAAAGTCATCCAACACCTTCAATCACTATCCCTGAAAACCTCAAATAAAGCCAGAAATCTTGGGGTTATTTTAGATTCTGATTTACATTTCGACAGTCACATCAAATCAGTAACAAAATCGGCCTACTATCACCTCAAAAATGTAAAAAGACTTAGAGGGCTCATGTCAGCTCAAGACTTTGAAAAACTTGTACATGCCTTTATTACCAGTAGGCTCGACTATTGTAATGGTCTACTTGCAGGTCTTCCCAAAAAAAACTGTCAGGCAGCTACAGCTTGTTCAGAACGCTGCTGCTAGAGTTCTAACAAAGACCAAAAAATGTGAGCACATTACATCAATTCTTAAATCCTTACATTGGCTCCCTGTACATCAGAGAATTGATTTCAAAATCCTCCTGCTCACATATAAATCACTACATGGTCTAGGGCCCAAGTATATCACTGATATGCTCCCACTATATAAGCCCTCTAGATCACTAAGATCTTCTGAGACCAATCTGTTAGCGGTTCCAAGAGTAAACTCAAATCAAGGGAGAGCATCATTCAGTCACTATGCAACAAATAGCTGGAATAAACTTCCTGAAGATGTCAGACTCTCCCCAACTCTCACTACTTTTAAAACTAGACTGAAGACTTTTATGTTCACCTTAGCTTTCAGCTAAATCTTTTAATCTTTTAACTTTTAACGTCTGCACTGTTTTTATTTTTATTGTCTGCATTTTAATTTTGCTTTTATTTTCTTTCATTTCACTTTGTTGTCTGTGAAGCACTTTGAGTCTGCCTTGTGTATGAAAAGCGCTATACAAATAAAGTTGCCTTGCCTTGCCTTGCCTAAAACTACCACATATGGAGGTATCTGCTGACATAACCAAGGCAAAATATTTCACTATAGTCTCAAATTCCAAACGGCCCATTTTGAGCAAGTTTGGAAGCAAGCCAGATCTTTTTACAAAAATCTCCGCCATGCATGGTCTGATTTCACATTTTTGCAACTTATAGGGAGCCGAAATACACAAAAACAGGTACCAACAGGTAAGAGGAGTTGGTTTTACATACTAGAGCACAATCGCTAATAATCAGTCCTCTTTCATGGCATTACCAACTGTGCCAACTTCATCCTTCACACCTAAAAGTTTGATCGCTCTCGTCCACAGCGAGTGTTAAGTGCTGTAAATTCATGTTGGTTTAATACAACTTCACAACGCTACATAAAAAGGCCGTCTGTTGGTCTGTCACTTGCGTGTCACTGGTGTTAATGTTGATAGATTTGTTACTTTTAACAATAAATGGAGCGCAATGTGGGAGGAGTTATAATTTACTTCGGACCGTCACTGCAAGAAAAAATTACTGTTTGAACGAGGTGCAGCTGGGAATTGAAATGTACTGTATGTACTGGAATCACTCAGGTTCTACAAGAAGACAAATCATGATGAAGAGCGTATTAACTTTCCCCATCATGTGACATTCTCATCATCGGCTAAAAAAGAGAGCCAACAGAGTTGCTTCCAGCTTTTATTTTTATGAGCTCACTATTGTCTGACCTTACAAGAGGATCTACAGTAATGGTGTTCAATTTAAAAGGGACAGCGTAGTCTGTATCTATGCCGAACAGGATAATACAGAGGTGAAAACGTAAGTGCCCATTTGTACGAGACATGACATAAAAACAATTAAGATTTTTCTTGACATTAACCACAAAACTTATCACCATTAGACACAGGCATATGAGCACCCTTTGAGGAAAAAAAGAGGAAAACTGACAAAAAATAAAGGAAAATTTATATTGGCACCAAGTACTGCCACGCAAGCCACAAAAGAACATTTTGAAAATCAAGACTACATTTCCTGCGATTGGGTGCTTTTGAACACCATTCTACCTTTAGATTTATTCTCATTTAACATCCTTTTTTGGGTGTCTTTTTTTACACTTAAATGTCCCATGTAATGTACCACAGAATTTCAAGTTTTTTAGTAGGTAATTTACTAACATTACTATCATTTAAATTTGTAACGTAAAATTATATAACATGCATGCAAAGAACTCCGAAAACTCTTCGCATTTGGCAACTCTATCCTATAGCCACACCCCCTGGGGTAATATACCTCTAGTGTTGTGACCTCTGTTTACATCAGTCACATTAAACATATACCTTCTCGCTGGCTACTGAAAAATGCTGTAGAATTAGGGCTGCAACAACTTATCCATGAAATCAATTAAAAAAATAGTTGCCGATTAATTTAGTCATCGATTCGTTGGATCTATGCTATGCGCAGAGGCTATTTTTTTTTAATAAACCTTTATTTATAAAGTGCAACATTTACAAACAGCTGAGAAACAATAAACAAAATAAGTATGGTGCCAGTATGCTGTATTTTCCCCAATAAAATACTGGAAAGGACAGAAATGTAGTTTGTCTCTTTTATCCGATTATTAATCGATTAATCAAAGTAATAATTGACAGATTAATCGATTATCAAATTAATTGTTAGTTGCAGCCCTATCTAGAACTACAACTGGTTCAGAACTAACAGTGTTCGGATTGTAATCATCCAAATATGATTAGCAGCAAAGAAGAAAGCCGACAATGTTGTGGCTCGCGGAGCTAACGCAGGCAAAAACAACTGAGCTAGTTAGATGATGCTAAATATGACTAACTAGCGAGCTTGTTTCGGCGCCCCTGATCGTCTCCCTGTCGTGCAATTCAGTGCGGCTTTTAGACAAGAGTAACAGCAAGTACCTGTGGCTGAGGCGCACGTTCTACAAATGTTGCTTGGATACCTTTTTTTTTTTAAATATTTCATTAAAAAACCGCAGGTGTGATATTTTCACACGTTTTGGACGTTGGACTCAACCAGGGCTGCCCTTTGTCACCAGTGCTGTTCATTATCTTTATGGACAGAGTTTCTCAACGCAGTCAGGAAATGGAGGGTTTTCAGTTTGGTGGCCAGAGGATCGCATCTTTGCTTTTGGCTTCATCGGGCTGGGACCTTCAGCGTTCACCGGGGAAGTTTGCAGCCTAGTGTGAAGCTGCTGGGATGAGGATCAGCACCTCCAAATCTGAGGCCATGGTTCTCAGCCCGAAAAGGGTTGACTGCACCCACCTATTGACTACCCTCACCTATGGTCACAAGCTTTAGGGAAATGACCAAAAGGACAAAGCGCGAATACAAGCGACAGAAATTAGTTTCGTCCGCAGGATGTCTGGGATCACCCTCAGAGATAGGGTGAGGAGCTTGGTCATCCGGGAGAGACTCAGAGTAGAGCCGCCTCCTTCACGTCAAGAGGAGCAAGCTGAGATGGCTCGGGCATCGACTACGGATGCCGCCTGGACGCCTCCCTGGTGGGGTGTTTCAGGCATGTCCAGCTGGGAGGAGGCCTCGGGGCAGACCTAGGACACGTTGGAGGGACTATGTCTCACAGCTGGCCTGGGAACGCCTTGGTATACCCCCTGTTGAACTAGGGGAGGTGGTCAGGGACAGGGAAGTCTGGGCATCGCCGCTTAGACTGCTGCCCCCGCGACCCGGATTCGGATAAGCGGCGGAAAATGGATGGATAGATCGATGGATGTATGAATAAATTTTTTCTGTTTTTTTGAAAACATATTGCTAATAAACAAGGACCATTTTTTATTTAAGTATGACAAGATGACATTCGCAAATGTTCCTTGCTTTCCTCACCCAACCATAAACTGAATGTAAAAACTAAACAGACAACCTTTATAGCTTTAATGTCAGTGGCCGTCTAGACTTGGAAAAAAAATTAGTCATGAGAAGCTGATCTGAAATTATTAGAATAAATATTACAAATAATAAGAAAATTATGTTTTTTATAGTTATACTGCTGTGAGTACACTACTACCACTTACTGCATGTAATAGTCTGATTCCACAAGTAAACATCTCATACTGATCACCTTCAGCAATTGGCGCCACTTTACCAACCTTTGGGGGGTTAAGTTGATTCTTGTAGAGTTGTGCAATTGTTAGTGGCGTTTCAGCATCTTTTGACACAGACTTATCCCGGATTTTTTACTTTAACGTTATCATTTCATTTACTTTCATCGCAATGTTTGATGGCTCCACACCCGGGCCCTAAACACTTTATATGTTTCCATCCACCGGCTTCAAGCAAGCATTAAATTGATCATTCTGGAGCCACAAATTGTTGAACCGGAAGTTACCTATTTTATGCAATTAATTCGGATTTGCTGTGGGCTTTCGTAAAGTTTTTTCCGCTGCTATGCTAAGCTGTTAAAACACACCACTGCATGCGCACAGCAAACGAGCTAACGGTGTTCGATAAATTCGGACCGGGCAGTACAGGTTGACATTGTTTCCGTTTTGTAGTTATGTTTTACCGCCCACAAAAATCTAAACATTTGAAAGCAAGACTTTAGTTTATGCATGGTTTGAATAAAGTAATGTTAAAAGATTTGTAAGACCTTTCAAAAGTATATTTAAGACCTTCTATACGATTCTAAGATAATTTTAAGACCTTAAATTAAAATTGTTGGATCTAAGACTTTTTAAGACCCCGCAGATACCTTAAAAATCTGCTGCAAAAATTTTTGTCTCATAAGTTTTTTTCAAGTGAACTCGCAGGCCACCAGTTGAATAGCCCACAGGATGAAAAAGAGAGGACCAAAGATGGAATCTTGAGGATCACCGCAAGCATAACTAAAGAAGTTAAACAAATGACTTCTGACTAGTTAGAACAACACCTTAGTTACGAAAATCACATTACGGAAAACATTTGTAACTGCCATAAAGGAGAGGACTCAAGGGGTGCCTTGAGGACCCCCTCAGTTAAGTAAATCACAAGTTTGGACCCCAGTGTTCTGTTTGCTAGCGAGGTTAAAATTTCAATGCAAAAAATCTGCCAATGTGTTTAAAGGCCTACTGAAACCCACTACTACCGACCACGCAGTCTGATAGTTTATATATCAATGATGAAATCTTAACATTGCAACACATGCCAATACGGCCGGGTTAACTTCCATCCATCCATCATAAAGTGCAATTTTAAATTTCCCGGGGAACTTCCGGTTCAAAACGCCTTTGAGGATGACGTATGCGCGTGACGTAGCCAGTAGAACACAGGTATAGCTTCCCCATTGAAGCCAATACGAAATAGCTGTTTTCATCTCATTATTCCACAGTATTCTGGACATCTGTGTTGGTGAATCTGTTGCAATTTGTTCTTTGCATTACGGAGAAAGAAGCTGAGCAAGCAAAGTAGAAAGTCGGTGCGAAGCGGAGTATTTTGCGAGGGAAGTCAGCAACACAACACAGTCGGTGTTTCATTGTCCACATTCCCGAAAGATGCAGTCAAGATCGAAGAACTCGGACAACAGAGACTCTTACCAGGAGGACTTTGACTTCGTTAACAGACGCAGACGCGATACCGTGAGTACGCTTCCAAACATTTGATCGCTTGCTATAACTAGCTAGAGCTAGTAGCTAGTAGCTAGCATAACAAACACCTAGGTGTTTGTTATGCGGGATTAATTTGTGGCATATTAAATATAAGCCTGGTTGTGTTGTGGCTAATAGAGTATATATATGTCTTGTGTTTATTTACTGTTGTAGTCATTCCCAGCTGAATATCAGGTCCCAGCTGAATATCAGGTCCCACCCGCGCGCTTCCAAACATTTGATTGCTTGCCCGTACGTGCGTGTCATGTACGTAACTTTGGTTAAATATATAAGCTTTATGAACCTTGGGTTAGGTGAACGGTTCTTTGGGCTGAGTGAGTGTGTGTGTTGTGCAGGTGTTTGAATTGTATTGGCTGGTTATATATACGGGATCCCGTCCATATTACCAGCTCGAGCAAACACCTAGGTGTTTTTATGTGGGATTCATTTGTGGCATATTAAATATAAGCCTGGTTGTGTTGTGGCTAATAGAGTATATATATGTCTTGTGTTTATTTACTGTTTTAGTCATTTCCAGCTGAATATCAGGTCACCCCCGGCTCTCACAGCATCTTCCCTATCTGAATCGCTTCCACTCCCCACTAGTCCTTCACTTGCACTTTACTCATCCACAAATCTTTCTTCATCCTCGCTCAAATTAATGGGGAAATCGTCGCTTTCTCGGTCCGAATCTCTCTCACTTCATGCGGCCATCATTGTAAACAATAGGGAACTTTGCGTATATGTTCAATTGACTACGTCACGCTACTTCCGGTAGGGGCAAGCCTTTTTTTATCAGATAAAAAAAGTTGCAATCTTTATCGTTGTTGTTCTATACTAAATCCTTTCAGCAAAAATATGGCAATATCGCGAAATGATCAAGTATGACACATAGAATAGATCTGCTATCCCCGTTTAAATAAAAAAATGTCATTTCAGTAGGCCTTTAAAGTGGTCCAAGTTCCTATTTTCAACAGGAGCACGCTAATGTGTTTTTTAGGAATTTTCTGCAAAGATGTTTGTCTCCCAAGTTTTGAACTGAACTCGGGGGGGCCTGTATCGTGTCATTGCCGGGCTGCCAGTTGAATAGCACTGCCAAACATACACATTGGTTGTGAAAATGTATCAACAAATCAACTTTTTATTTCAATAGATTTATATGGTAAAGGTAGAAAAGTGTATTTTGTATTCAGTTATTTCACCTCTTTATTTACTTAGTTTTTTGTGTGTAAACTTCATCATTTTACATAGGCATTGTCATGTATGTGGATTTCCCCCCCTGAAACACTGAGTTATCATTGGCAAACTATTAGAATACGATTACCACCACTACTATTGAAAATCAAATGTATTTACACCTGTTTTCATATCAAATAAAAACAACTATATTTGCCTAATTTGCTTTACTTTTTAGCAACTATTGTGGTTATTAATAGTATTGAAGGATGCCCCAAATTAATACAAATGATGACTCAATCCAGGATATAGCTAAAATAATTAGATGCTGCTCCGTTGCAAACTTTATTCCAAATACCGCACCTAATGCCTCAATTGTGCATACTCACTTTTATAGCCTTGATGCCGGACTTGGTGATTTGGGTCATCTTGGCCTTGGAGATGGGCGGCTTGTACTCATTCAACGAGTACAGCTGCAAAACCAAAATAGGAGAGTGGATCACTGGTCATCAAATTATAATGTCTAATATGACAACATGTCATAACATGTATTCCTTCAAACTTTATGAACATGTATGTATTAATAAGGGACACGTTGGTTTACAATGGCTTTATATGATTGTATGTATTATATTTGCTAGTTTGCAATGGCTTTATATGATTGTATGTATTATATTTGCTAAATATAAATTAAAAGTCAAACTTTGGCTGGTTGGGACATCACATCACGTATGAGGAGTTAATATTTATGGGGTGTGCTGGGTGACCTCTACCTTCGATTTGACCGAGCGACTAATGGCTGATTATTGTTCATTTGTTTTGAGATTTTCTGAGAGATCACCATGTTATTTCTGTCACAATGTGCCAGTGCAGTAATCTGTATAGAAGTAAGTGATGCTTCAGCTAGCTGGGTAGCTCCCTGTGTTATCTCGCCACTGAGGCGGGTTAGCTAACTTGTAGCTTAATAACGCTAACAGCAGGCGGTGTAAAAACCTTGTTATAATACAAAGTAAATATTACGTAGCTATCACATTCATTTTCAGACACTCTTAGTGCGTCCTCGTATTACCACAATATTTTTGCATCAATGTAGTTACGCGGCCTTGTGTGACATTACTTTGTTAGCTTCGGCTAACTAGCTTTCACGTCGGCTCACAAATGGAAGATATCGGCTACTCGTCATTTTGTTATTTGCGAGGATTTTCCAACTGACCTCGTTGTTGAAGGATTTCACGGCCTCCATGGTGCTGTGTTCCGGCTCTGGGATGACTTATTTCAATAACAGGTTAGAGACGTGCATGCTCGACGTCTGGTGAGATGGAGGAGACATCCAATATGGCGCACAGGCTCAGAAGGAAACTGCAGATACTCACACCCCCAAGCGGCGGCTTGGTGTAACTACAATGTCATAACGTTTCCAGGTTTTTTTTTATACTGCAATCTGAATCGTTCTTGATGTAGAAAATAATTTAATTGTGTCATGGTTTATTAACATGCAAATACAATCACTAAACATCAGCTATTATAATACAAATGGAAATATCACAAATATGCAGTATAATCAATGTTTATGAGGAAAAAAATACAGCATCCTGTCTTGCATCAAGAAATATTTTACACGTGATTAAAATCTTGAAAACTGTTTTTTGGATGTTGGTGGGTTGTGTTGGATTACAATTTAAATATTTGCCAGGTTGAATTTACAGGTGTTTACATTCAAAGTACAGTATACTGTATTGGACAGTACCGGTACTATAATTAGATTACATTGAAGAAAATAGTCTTACATCATCCAAACAGTTTTATTAACCTAACACTTAAAATGGTTAAGAATTATTATACATATTTAATCTGTGGTTTTCCTGTAACAGGCATAAAAAGGTGCATGGCACCCATATGAGTGAGAGCATTTAAAAACATGGTTGCTACTGATGCCATCTAAGTAGAGATGACAAACAAAAGTGTTTTGATGTAGAAAATCAAATGAACCTGGTCATGAAAAATGCCCCAAAATAAAAGCAATTGCTTGAAATGTTTGGTAATCTTACAAAGCAAATGTAATAGAATGCATTTCACATTTTAATGTGATCTGCCCAATAACAATGACTGCACATATTCCACTTAAGAAAAACAAAGTCTTTCCATGTAGGATCCATTTGCTGGTTAAAAAGAGCTTAAAGTCTACAGTAGTCTCACATGTGATAAGTTCAAAGTCCTGAGCAGTATTTATAAACTGGTCTCTGCCACAGGAACAGCAATGGCGGCCTCTGCATCTTGTGGGGCATCTGACGCTGCCTGCTGGTCACTTTGCACACAAATTTCGTACACCAAAGGCGCGTTGGCTTCCTTCCATTCTCTGAACCTGACTGAGGTAAGCTCAGGGTTGGACAGCACCTGATCTAGTGCCTGCAGATCTGCCTGTTTGGACTGGGATGGAACAGAAAAAAAGGGAATATAACCTGTTGAGTACTACAAAATATAAATATATAAAAAAAAAAGAAAGCATAATAGGACGACAAGATGTACCTTCAACGTGCTGTTCAGCGTCCTGATCAGATGCAGTTTATCATTGACAGTGTGGTTTTTGCAGCGCTTTATAAAGGAGGCCCTGAATTCCCGTTTAGTGGATGGTTTGCGGTCTCCTATAGGTGAGAGGCATGCTTCCTTCAGATGGATGTAAAGCTTCTCCATCTCATCAGAGCTGGTACTTTGATCCCCTGCAGCAGCATGATGATAATACATCAGCAATAATACACAGAGGACTGACTAACACATTTGAAACCCAAAGACTCACCCATGTCTTCGGCACCTGCCGGTCCTTCCTCGTTAAACCCCATGTCAGCAGACTCTGGAGGAGCTGAACTCTCCAAGCCTTCTGCCTCTAATGATGGAGGTTGATGCGAGTGCACCTGGACTGAGCACACCACTGCCACTTCGCTAGTGGCAGGAGGTGGAGACGCTTGAGCGACCAGGTCTAACCATGACTGACGCTGTTTGGAGAGCGACGAGGCAGAGGAGCTCTCCGACGTCATCGTACTGACGGGTGAGGAGTGCGAGCCATTTGCTTCACTGGGGACCGTGGAGGAGTATGGTTGGGGAAGAGCGCCCTAGAGAACCAAGATAATCAAGGTTAAAAGTTATTCTAAGTAGTGCAGTCTAGCGATTAAAAATGAGCCAATAATGAATTTTGATCTGTAATCTATTTAAGTAAAGAATGCTGAGAAAAGCCCTCAACTTGAACTATTTTTGTTCAAAAGTATTACATTATTATAAAGATAGATATAATTTATTGTTTTTAACAGGCTCTAACATATGTTTTATTTAAAACAATAAAACATCAGGTTCATATAAAGTGCTAGGTAAGAACCATTTTCTGAGCAATAATTATTGAATGTTGAACTGGTTGCTTCAGATTATGGAAAATAAATAAAACAGAGCCATCAATCACAGCACTAGCATATCTGTTACCAAAGGTGCTTTAAGAGGACACATTTCACCAAATCTTTAATCTTTCATCTTAAAGGAACAGATTTAACAAATAAACAAATAAATGTATTAAAACATCAGTTTCGGGACAGAGTGAGACCTCTTTTTCGCTGTGGCTACATACTATCTTCATGCCGCTTGGCGGTACTGTTGCTGCTCCCAGTCAAGCACAAGAAGACGGCGAGGTAACCCGCAGGCATACAGAGGCAGTAACGTTAGAGATTAAACATTCGATTAACGTCATTCAAAAAACATAATGCTCTCCATATGACTGTAATTAATCAACGCCATTATTTGACACGCCTTATTTTAAGTTAGCATATTTGCTCCAAGTGTGGCACTGACCTGATGTGTCCTACCAGGGGGACCAGACACATCCATGGTGTATGGTGGTGGAGGTATTTCTGTGTTTTCAGCTTCTTCTTGGTCACTGGCTTCACTGTAACACTCTGAAAGTGAACATTCTTGTCATTGCAGGGAAAATATGTTCATTAAGTCGTACAGAGCTTAAACTAGAATCATGCATGACCTCCAAACATGACATACAAGCAATTACTGCTTGATGTCCATGCTCTTACCTTACTAGAGCCAGCATTGAAGGAAATTTAACTTTTTCTTCGGTTTCTGCGGTTTAGCTGGTAATAGGGCTGCACGATTATGGCCAAGATAATAATCACGGTTATTTGTATCAATGTAAAATATATTTTTACTGCACTTTCCATCTTGTCCTTTTGTCGGGGCTTTGCGCGCATGGTGGTCAACTCTGTATCCAACCACCACTCTATTTGGACTGTTAGCGTCATGCTGCGGGCAAGCGATGACGGTTGAGGAAAGAAGGGCAGAGGTGTTAGCACTTAATGTGTGGCCGCAACTCGCTGATTTGTTTGGATGTGCACCTTGTGCAACGCATCTTTGTGTAAGCTTTGGTTCCTCTGCGCTGGAGCATTTCTGAGTTTCGGGGAACAAGCAGGTGGTTGCTTTGAAAACGGTGAGGCGTGCAGGCGTGTTCCATGTTTAAAATGCGTTCCTGTTGGCACCCTGTGAATATAACCTTCCGGGAGGGGAGGGTACTGATGTGATAATGCATTTATTTTTCTTAATATTTTTAGGCTCTACTGGCTACTATCCAATATACTGACCCTTTTGTTCCTTACTCACTCACTCTCACATAAATCCAATGTCTTTCATTCGCCCCCTAGTGGTTGGCTGACTGTAGTGAAAGTGCTTGATTTGATATGCTGCGAAGCCTGCTTGTTAACGTTGCCGATGTTCACGCTCATTTAATCATAAAAGGCCAAAATTGTGATCGTGATTGAAATTCAATTGATTGTGCAGCCTAAGCTGGTAGTACCAGCAGATAACTCGTGACCGACCGTTCAACTAATTAGCTGCTGTACCTATCATCACTAATCAAAGACAACAATGGCTAACTTTTTTTTCCCCCTTTCACAATTGTCAAAATAGGCCTAAATGTTTTTAAATACAATTTTTAAAAATCATTTTCCTATTTGTATTTGTACAATTTTTACATTGTCAGTTAAAAAAATATTAACTAGAATAGACAAACAAATTTAAGCCTCCACGTCATTTCATTTTTTTTTAAGTGTTTAACTGTCTTACATAATAATAATTGAAGAATGTTAAATTAAATAACTTTACAATTTGATTCTGAGCTGTAGCACTTTGTTGGTTCCACTTTTAGTCTGTCTTAAAGTCACCTCACTAAATTGATTTACTAAGTCTGTATTTATAGGATTGTTTTGGAAATATTTATCTATTGAATTAGCAAGAAAGTTATATGTTAGAATGAGTGAAAAATAACCTTAAATCAACGGGAAAAATAATTTATGTAGCTTACCAGCTGCTGTGTTTGGTGCTGTCGACTCATAATGAATGGAGGCAAGCCCTAGCTTATTCAACCATCTACAAAACACAAAAACACACAAATACCACAGAGGGTGTTTACAAACATTTCATTGTATTTGATGTATCTTTTGGATACTAGTATCATTGTGTGTTGTTGGTATTACTTACAAGTTCATTTCTTCCTGGCTCTCAGCAGCGAAATAAAACGTCATGACTTGCGGGTGGCAAGCTTTGAACGCACTAGACAAAAGAACATTGGAATGTAAAACTGAGCACATGGATGCGATCAAATTAGTACATGTCAAATAATGGGCCTCTTTATCACTAGATTCAATATAAGTGTGTCACCAGGGATTGAAAATTAAAGGAGGCTGAGAGAAAAAATGTTTAAGCTTACTGTTTCTTCTTGCACTCTATGGCTCGGTCTATCATGAAGTTGGTGAGGTCAATGTAGCCCTCGGCTTTCTCTGCCTGCAACAAACATGTTGACGACATATAAACGCTTTAAGCCACTTCCTGACAAAGCCGCTTGTTGTCGGCTACTTTGCCTATTTCCTCTCACTGTGTGATTGTGACATTTACAAACTCAAACATGGCAAGTCAGACAGTAGTTCTCAGTCCAGCAGAGTCAACTGTGGTGCGCTATTCTCGACACAGCTTTGTAGTTTTTACTTCTAAAGGCAGGCTGGTGCGGCAACAGCAGTGATGCGTGAGTCATTGCTGAGACTATACTGAATGTGGTGAAGCTGCATATATGAGGCCAACCTGCATAATCAAGAGATGCATGAAAAAAATCTACTTTGACTATATGCAAAGTTTTAATTTCTTGTTAGTACCGGTTTAGGTACCAGCACCGTTTGTAAAGTACCGATTTGGTACTAGTATACGTTAAAATGTAAAACATACCTAGAGATGAGTGAGCCGGATGTAGTTAAAGTTAAAGTTAAAGTACCAATGATTGTCACACACACACTAGGTGTGGTGAAATTTGTCCTCTGCATTTGACCCATCCCCTTGTTCACCCCCTGGGAGGTGAGGGGAGCAGTGGGCAGCAGCAGTGCCGCGCCCGGGAATCATTTTTAGTGATTTAACCCCCAATTCTAACCCTTGATGCTATAGGGGCATACTTTACACCTAGATTTTAGGCAAACATTTTTACCAAAAATATGCAATATAATATGATTAAA
>NC_084733.1:43622292-43634792 GCF_033978785.1 Entelurus aequoreus | reverse complement strand
GACACTCATTTGTCTCACACTAAAAGTATACAGCAACGGAGAAAACTATTTGATGTTACTTTTATTTTCTCAATACAGTGTCCATCAGCTGCTGTGACTGAGAGTTAATGACGTGAGGAAACATGCAGCAGTCAATGTGTCAAGAATGTAGCCACATCTTGTTTATAAAGTCTTTAGTTTGTTTACTGGGATGCTCACTCGTCCTTTATTTAATTGAAAACTTTATCAGTGTTCCAATAACATCAATAGTAGCTAAATGTTTTGTCATCTCATCGAATTGATTGCAGACTGTGAAGATTGTGTATTAAATGTGAGAGGTAGCACTCCTGTTTATGTTTGTTGGCCAAACTGTTTGTAATGAACCACTTGGTGTTGTTGAAGAACAAAGCTTGTGTATTTGACTTTATCTTCATTAGCCAAACTGCTTTGTGTTTTATATTGATATCAAAAAGTCAACACCATGTTTTATTTTTACATTACTTGTGGGATTTTTCATGTCACAACGGCATTACTTTAATAACCATTCATGTGAGATACCATTTTATTGTGTATAGTTAATTCCTATACGACATATCTGCTCAAACTCTTAATGGATCTGTCCCGATACAGCATCTACATGTACATACATTAGTACATATTAATGTACACAACTGAAAAAAATACCTCTCTCTATCAAAATGTAAAAATGGAGATGAAGGCATCATGTAATGAGAAAAAGATGATAGGTTGATACTATTAATGAACAAAAACACGAATATTTATTTTTAAATATATGGATAACGTTTATCTAGAATTTTTTTTATTAGATATTACAAATTACATGATGGCATCGCATTCACACCCCAACTCTGTTTTACCTAATAATCAATAATCATGATTTAAATATTAATAAAAAAATATTAACTATTATTTTGGCCATAATTGGCAGCCCTATGTATAAGGCTAGATCTCATACAAGAACACTATTTTTTATCTATATGAGGGATAAGCGGTAGAAAATGGATGGATGGATGGATGGACAAAAAGTGCAGTTATGTCTTATGGCCGTCAGGTGCCACCTTGCAAAATGTTTTTTTTTTATCTCTTACATCTATAAAGTGCTATCTTGCACAATTTTCACATTTATTTTATTCATGTTATTATTTCTACCATACCACGTTGTTTATAATGCTTGTGTTGCTTTTATATGCACATTCAGATTCTACTTGAGGTACATGAAACACAGTGTTGTAATCTACAACAATGTTTCTTCTACAAAGGAAATATATTTGAATGTGTTGGTTGTTTTTAAATACAGCTTGGGTGAAAGATTTCCGTACAAGTACTTTTTTAAAACTTTGAGTACATTTAAAAATACCGCGTTTATAATGATAACAGTGATAATTTTGATCACAATAACCGTGAAAAGAAATGTTTATACCGTAACATCCCTATATAATCTTTCTAAAGGCATAAATGTAGAAGTGTGAGTAAAATAAATTCAAACAGTGAAGCATGTCATACTAACAGTAATGGTAATGGTTTAGTTTATTTGGAACATGTATACATAATATTACATTAAAGGGGCACTGCACTGTTTTTTGGAATTTTGTCTATCGTTCACAATCATTATGAAAGGCATGAGGACGGATGGATTTTTAAAAAATGCATTCTAAATATTAAATAAGCGTAGATAAAAGTCTGCTAACAGCGCAGCCAATGGGAGCGCCACTATTTCGCCCATGAAATCCAATAAATAACCATTCAAAAACCGCCAACAATTCTCCATTTACATTTTGTGACTTGAATATTAAACAAGTATTAGTGATATTGTTATTATAAGCGCTAACGCAGACTAATTATTTATAGCAGCGCCGTGATCACTACTGTGTGTCCCTATGTTTATATCATCTAGTGGTCTGCTGCTTCCTCCCTTTCTGTAAGTTTATTGTAGATCATCACAAGTGAAAAACCAAGTCAGAAAACACAGAAATGCTCACCACAGGATTTGTGTACCAATACAGTGCTGTCTTCTTCAGAACAAACCAGAACTTCTTCCATTTGATTCCCAGGAAGCCCATGCTCTTCTTCTTCCTGTACAGCCAGCCTTCGTGGTCTGGCTGCCCGAGCTCTTTGACTGACACACGCCGCCTGCTCATCACAGCATTGCCTGTGCAAGACAAAAGCCACAGTGAGACACACGCAAACAGTTAAAGAATGTGTGGAAGATCAAACATTTCCATTCACCTAAAAACAGGTCACAACAAGTGCCAACATTATAACCAAAAAATAAAAGATAAAAAATACATATATATTTTGTATGCTATTTTTAGCCTACTTTTTCCAGATATGAGTCACAAAAGGGCAATGAAAAACAAATTTGTTTCCATTGGCTACTGGGCACAAGTTAAGCAGAACTGAAAGTAAGAGCTATGGACACTAATAGTCCTGCCAACTTGACGCACGCCCACAGAGGCTCCAAATTACTGTAAAGGGGCCCAACAGACAATCCGATGTGGACTGGAGGATGACAACTTACCCCCCCGGCTCTTCTTCTTTGACTTGTGTCGCAGGGAGACCTTAAGCAGCAGAGAAAAGAGGCGAGAATGGGTGAGGGTGATGTGATTGACCAAACAGCTCACAAAAAAGAGATGGTGTGGAACATCCTGTTTCATACTCAAAGCGTCACACGCACACACGCTCGCTCTCTCTCTCTCTCTCTCTCTCTCTCTCTCTCTCTCTCTCTCTCTCTCTCTCATGTAACTGTTATCTCTGTCTTCATTATTATGCTAAATATATGCTGATCATCAAAACACCCTCAATACTGGGAGAAGATGCAAATATAATTATTTAACATGAGCAATATGACCTATGAACACTCAACGTTTTGCTAGCACTATTTTGTGTTTTATTTAGCACCTGCCAGAAAAGCAATGACTGACCACCCTCAATGTGAATGTCTGTCCTTGGAGCACTATGTTGGAGAGGAATTCACACAAGGAAAATCCTCTCTGGTGGACATCCCTTTGTGCTGGAGTTGCCGAGAAATGGCTGCCAAGGTGAGAGTCAATGAAAAAAAGTTCTCCTAGCCTGTAACTGTAGATAACCCTCTCTACACATGCACTATTTTCCGTTTTGGTGTCTTCTCGATTTATCAGAAGGTCAGAAAGACTAAGTCCCTCTACCACAGCAGTCACAAGATGAAACATGACAGAGGTCTGGAGGACACCAATGGAGGTAAAGATTAAGGCAACTGGCCTTGTGCTTAGTTTGTTTAGGTTGCAATACTGTGAAGAACATTGTTTTGAGGAATATATACTTGATTATTTGCAGGGTTTTTCTGCATTATAGTGCATAGGTTGCATTGCCCATCTCTTTGTAGTGTACCAAATGTTAGTTGGACAAATTTGAATATTTCCTTCAGCAATCTGGCCCTGTCTATGTAGACCTGTTGGGTCACACCCTGTGTGGTATCAGGCTTTTACCAGTTTAAGAAATTGGTAGCTGTGTTACATTTTCAAGAGACATGTTGTCACAGAAAGCACTACATAAGTAGCTCTGTCATAAGGCATCAAATGCACAAGTGTTTAGCAAAGATAATTTTGGGTAAGCATCCATTTGCATATGCCATTCTACAGTGGATGCAGGGTGAATGGCATCATCATCATTTATTTTGTTTTTTTTGCAGAACAAATCTGCATGTTTCTTGCGATGAAAGAAAGATGGCGGGCATAAAACGATCCACCCTTGTAGGTAAGTTTTCATGGTTTGTTTATTGTATTTTTGACAGGATACAGTCCAGAAATACAATTTAACACATGTAAAATGTTCTTTTTTTTAAGTATCCATGTTTGAAAAGACCTTGTTTTATATTTTTGAACTCTGCTTCAACTGCGGCTGAACTTGCAAAGATGCAGGTGCTGTGGAATAGTATGACTATTATTCCTTCCCAGAGAGGTAAGTAACTTGCAAGTCGTATTATATGGGAATAATCTCAGGGAGGAAGTGGATGTTATCACAATCCCCATCAGCCATGGCAAGTGACCTGCTCTCCTCACATATTTCAGTTACCCACTGTCGGACGTCAGTCTGGATTTGAACACATGCATCCACTCGTTTCTGTTACTCACCCTTGACATCTGGAATGGAAACACACCCCTGTGCAATATTTGCTTTCAAGTATTTATTTCACCTTTCTTATCATAATAGGGCTCAGAACTCTCATTACATTCGGCTTCAACACCTCAATAGTGATAGCACGTAATAGGTATTATGCATGCTCCACAGATTGTGATTTGGGAAACTGTCCTAATGAAAAAATCTTAAATCCAATGTTCTTTTTCTTCAGGCAGTCACAGTTGCAGATCAAACGTGACAAAACAAATCGTTTTACATCTTGTTTTTAAAGTAAAAGTAAGGAGTTGCATTCTGCCCTCGCACAGCTCTGGGGCTACCTGCACACGCAAGTCTCCATACAAAAAACGCAGTGTGCAGGGAGTCATTTGTGTTTTTGAACACCACTGGGCTGTTAATTCCAGGCTCCCTGTTACATGTTAAATAGACATGACCGTGACACTCCTTACAGTAGTAGGCTTTTCTGTCAATAGCTGGTGATTGATGGATAGACTTGGCTCTTTGAAACACAAATGTACAGGGACTTAACCGCCTGCCAAATGTGCTAATTAATAACACAAGTACAGGTGCCAAGCTTCAAAATTGTACAGTATGTTCCCCTTTTGTTGCTTAATACAGTTTGTCTTTGTATTCAACCTTTTCCAGGATGAATTTGATACATTTTTCCAAAGGAACATCGAGCTGAAACGCCTGATGATTTAGTCCATCAGAAAAAAGCTAAAGAATCTGTCATCAATAGTTGCAGGATGACTTGTATGATGACTAAAGCCTGTTGTTGTGTCTGTTTAGTTTAACAAAAGGTGTACAGGGCCTCTGCAGGGATGCAGTTTCCCAGCTGGTAAATCAGCACCGTCCATACATTGGCATTTGAAGACGTCACTTTCGTAAATTTAATATGTAAAATCTCAAAATCGGAAAATAACAATCAATAATTTGAACGGCACAAACAAATTAGACTTTTGGTTTAATTCGGAAAAATAGGCTGGCTGAACCTTGATTGACCTATAAAAGAATCTTTAATAACGCAAACGATAACAGCACAAACAACCCCTTCAACGACACAAACCTAGCACAAATGAATTAGACTATTTTACAGGGTTTTGAGAGGGGTGGTGGGCAATTTCATGCAGCTCTAATGAGCAGCACAGTTACAGTAGGAATAAATACAAACCTTGTTTCCATATGAGTTGGGAAATTGTGTTAGATGTAAATATAAACGGAATACAATGATTTGCAAATCATTTTCAACCCATATTCAATTGAATGCACTACAAAGACAAGATATTTAATGTTCAAACTCAAACTTTATTTTTTTTTGCAAATAATAATTAACTTTGAATTTCATGGTTGCAACACGTGCCAAAGTAGTTGGGAAAGGGCATGTTCACCACTGTGTTACATGGCCTTTCCTTTTAACAACACTCAGTAAACGTTTGGGAACTGAAGAGAAAAAATTTTTAAGCTTCTCAGGTGGAATTCTTTCCCATTCTTGCTCGATGTACAGCTTAAGTTGTTGGTCTCCGCTTCATAATGGGCCACACATTTTCAATGGGAGACAGGTCTGGACTACAGGCAGGCCAGTCTAGTACCCGCACTCTTTTACTATGAAGCCACGTTGATGTAACACATGGCTTGGCATTGTCTTGCTGAAATAAGCAGGGGTGTCCATGGTAACGTTGCTTGGATGGCAACATATGTTGCTCCAAAACCTGTATGTACCTTTCAGCATTACTGGCGCCTTCACAGATGTGTAAGTTACCCATGTCTTGGGCACTAATACACCCCCATACCATCACAGATGCTGGCTTTTCAACTTTGCGCCTATAACAATCCGGATGGTTCTTTTCCTCTTTGGTCCGGAGGACACGACGTCAACAGTTTCCAAAAACAATTTGAAATGTGGACTAGTCAGACCACAGAACACTTTTCCACTTTGTATCAGTCCATCTTAGATGAGCTCAGACCCAGTGAAGCCGACAGCGTTTCTGGGTGTTGTTGATAAACGGTTTTCGCCTTGCATAGGAGAGTTTTAACTTGCACTTACAGATGTAGCGACCAACTGTAGTTACTGACAGTGGGTTTCTGAAGTGTTCCTGAGCCCATGTGGTGATATCCTTTACACACTGATGTCGCTTGTTGATGCAGTACAGCCTGAGGGATCGAAGGTCACGGGCTTAGCTGCTTACGTGCAGTGATTTCTCCAGATTCTCTGAACCCTTTGATGATATTAAGGAACGTAGATGGTGAAATCCCTAAATTCCTTGCAATAGCTGCTTGAGAAAGGTTTTTCTTAAACTGTTCAACAATTTGCTCACGCATTTGTTGACAAAGTGGTGACCCTCGCCCCATCCTTGTTTGTGAATGACTGAGCATTTCATGGAATCTACTTTTATACCCAATCATGGCACCCACCTGTTCCCAATTTGCCTGTTCACCTGTGGGATGTTCCAAATAAGTGTTTGATGAGCATTCCTCAACTTTATCAGTATTTATTGCCACCTTTCCCAACTTCTTTGTCACGTGTTGCTGGCATCAAATTGTAAAGTTAATGATTATTTGCAAAAAAAAAAATGTTTATCAGTTTGAACATCAAATATGTTGTCTTTGTAGCATATTCAACTGAATATGGGTTGAAAATTATTTGCAAATCATTGTATTCCGTTTTTATTTACATCTAACACAATTTCCCAACTCATATAGAAACAGGGTTTGTATTTCTGAAAGACATCACCATTATTATTTTTGTTAGTTAGCACATGCATAAATATCATAAGTTACATTTAAATTATTCAATAATAATACAATTATATATACAAAAAAATTATTTAATTAGAGCTACTCAATAGTTGGATGCTTCTTAATCCAATTTGCAAGTAATCTTTAATATAGTCGATGATGATAAATCGACTATCAAAATACCCATTAGTTGCACCCCTAATGGAAATGCCTTGCCCAACAGTATGTTAGCTTCCTGTTTCAGAAATTGTCTCTCCAAGTAAGCCATATTGTCATCTTTTAGTTATTACCACATATTAGGGTCACAAGCAAATCAGTTATGATATGAACGAGATAGCAAGTTTTGCAAATGTGTCTCTTCTGACCAAAAATATATACAACATCATTTTGGTTGCATAGAAAACATTAAAAAATCCAGATAGCTGTGTCAATAATTGGACATGTTGACGCACACATTTTTTAGCTCAATACTCTGAGCTAACAAAACAGAGGGGTCCAGACTTTTAAGATATGAACAAACTTACAGGGTTGTAGTCATCAGCAGCCATGGAGGGTGACACAGATATGGGGAAGGCAGCCTGATGAAGGAGCAGACAAAAAAGGATTGTTGACAATCTTACAACTAACTGATAAACAGGCATATAATTTTCGAACACCAATCAAATATGGTTCAGTCACATAGAAGGTTTTCTCTGAACTTAAATAGACTACATTAGGAAAAACGTTTGCTGAGTAAGCAGAATATGACTGAGCCATTCTTAAAATGCTGAGTCTGGTTCTGTTTTACTTTTATGCGGTTAATGACATTTGTCTTTTATTTTTTATTTTTTAAGTCCTTTGGGTGATGTTAAATTCGTATCAAATAGTAGATGATGACTTCCAAGCAACAAAGAGCAAATACAAGTAGCTCTAAATTTGAACAGCCGATAATGTTCCACACCAATACTGTAGATTTTATTAAAATAAAGGTAAACAATTAGAAAAAAATCCAGCGTGCAGCAAAAAAACTCCCAACCCAAGTAATGTAATGTATCCCTCTGTTGAGAAATGTAAATTAAAAATGTAATTGGAGGAAACCAAGGCTGTTTAAAAACTGCATTGACTCACAGCTTTAAAGTTGCCCTGTCAGCAGTTGGTGACACAGAGACCCTCCACACATCTTAAATACGCTGCCTTGTTCCAACTGCATGCCTCCAAAATGCCAATGACTATTTGCAACGTCAAACGCCAACAGCAATACCAAAGTTTCGCACTTTATACTTCTCATTTTATCGACCTCAGTCATGTGGGACATAAACCATTATTGAGAAATCCAAGCAGTCACTTCCTCAGCCAACTTGAGTTCCTTATTTTTTTATATTCAATAAGAGAATAACACTTGACTTAAAACACTAAAAAGAACCAGCTTTAAGTTTTCATGTGCTAAAATTACATGTAAAACTTTCATGTAGAGTAATGTATCAAGTAGGCACAGAAAGTCATACAATTGTGGTCATTAGATGTCACACGGTCTCTAAATAAAACAATGAACAGGTGAGGATTAGTCAACACAAGATGAAAACCATAACAACAGTAATTGTCATACCTGGTTGAAGTGCTTCACAATGTTAGTATCACTGTGGTCTTGAAAGCTCTATACTGACTAAATCTAAGCGTCTTTGTGTGTTGGTGTGAGTGTGTGTTGCACAACCGTAGCAGCAGCAGCATCCTGACTGGCTTTCCGGGTGTCATGAGCTTGTGTAGCAGACAAAGTGGGCAACGGTCGCCCACATCAACCTTCACAGAAGCCAAAAATATGCAATTCATGCATGTGTGCTTACTGCTGAAAGGTTAGCTGACACTAAGCTGATCAACAAGCAATTTTGGGAAGCTGAAAATGCAGTAACAGTGGGGTCTAGAGTGCTAACGGGCACATCGAGGAAATACAATTAAACAAAGCATGCAAAATGGGGGAAAATAAGCAAAAGGGCATCATCTTTCTATATTAGAAAGTGCTAACTTGTTAAACACAAGAAGCGAACTGATCATCACATTGAATCGAACTGATCATCACATGGAGACGGATTAAGTAAATTCAGTTTCTTCCTACTCTTTTTCAGGCATATTGAATTTGGCAAGTGTAAACATACCACTTGCACATTTAAATACAATCTTCCTTTTACAAAAGAGAGCTGTATTTGTAGAAATGGATACGGGGAACCCACAAACCCACTATTCAAACCGTTAAACTGATTGAAATATAATGAACTGGTAGAGTGTAATATTTTTAAAAATGACGTACAAGGCACAAATAAAAATTCCATAACAGATTTGTAAACACAAAGTACAGGTTAATATAACCTAAAAAACCGAGATGTTAAAAAAAAAAATAGTTATAGAACAGTGACATAGTGTTAGTATATGAAACACACTTGACAGTGGAACAAAACAATGTACATTGTTTTTTAATCATGATGATGAAAATATAGGACTGAGTAAGCTGATGTTTTATTTATTTTGTGAAATACAAATATGGCCTTACTAGTCTTCTGAGTTAAATAGCTAATAATGTATTTGTGTGATTATAGTATTTACACTTCTGTCTGGTACTTTTCATTGATTTATTTTAATGTTGAATCAGTTATTTTTAATATAATGTTGATTGAATGAAATAAAAAATAAGACTACAATTTACTGGTTTATACATTTTAGCTGTTTTTGTTTTCAAATGTTCCATTACATAAAGTTTAAAAATAAAATTAAAATAAAATAAATATATTTGTATATATATATATTTTTTTTTAAGTTTTAAAATATTTGAAATGTTCGACGATACATGATAATGATGTAATATTATAATACGAAAATGCTGATTGTTTGAAACGTTTATTAGTAGATTGCACAGTACAGTACAATTGACCACTAAATGGTAACACCCGAATAAGTTGTTCAACTTGTTTAAGTCGGGGTCCACGTTAATCAATTCACGGTAACTCGACGAATCTCAAAGCACCCCAATCAGCACTAGCATGACAAGTACATTTTTGATAGGCCGTCGACTAATAAACAATATAAAACTAGTTTACCAAATCGTCGCACAGGTGCATTATATATTTGTTAAAATAAAACTGCTCGTGGGTTAACTTTATCCAAACGATAACTAGCTTCATGACGTGATGCAACAACTCGCCAAAAGCTGACAAACTAGTAACAAAAAAGCCAGCTATGGAGTTAATATGATTGATACTATACCTTTAAGCACATTTTCAAAGACTGCAATGTAGTCCCCAAGCACTGCTCAAAGTCGGAGCAAACGTTGGCAAACATGTCGGACGGAGATAAAGTTAGTATTGAAGGCCTTGTCATTATCAGAGAAGTTTACTTCCTCAAATCGGTTGATTTAACCCTCGCCATGTGGACAAACATCACGCCGAATTTTAGAGCGAATTTTCTAAAATGTATTATGTCAAATATATTCAAATAATCCCTACTTTCAAAATAGTTACACGCCACATTAGAGCAAAACTGCATACACTAATGCAGTGGTTCTCAAATGGGGGTACGCGTACTAGGGATGTGCGTATCGATCCTGTGGTATCGATATATCGATACTCACACGCTACTCATTTGGCATCACTTTTCTGAAAAAAGTATCGATATAAACCAAAAAACGGCGTGTGGGAGGTGCAAGCATCACTTTCAGATGTTTTTGATGACTTACTTAACTTACTATGTGCTGGGACACCCCTGTACCTGGCAGAGTATAGAGCTGGCCCAGTCACGTCACAGCGAATGAGCGTCGTCAACGTGCAACACACACACACACACACACACACACACACACACACACACACACACACACACACACACACACACACACACACACACACACACACACACACACACACACACACACACACACACACACACACACACACACACACACACACACACACACACACACACACACACACACACACACACACACACACACACACACACACACACACACACACACACACACACACAGCCAGCCAGCCAGCCAGCCAGCCATGCAGCCAGGCATATCCAGTGTTGTCCAATTGTTGACTTAAAACAGGCATTGTTTTTTGTTTTTTTTAGTAATGTTTACTGAATATTTTTGTTTAAATGATTATCCTAAATTCAAATAATTTCCACACAGGGGAATTTACTGTTAGTTGAAAATTGCTTGAGTATTTAAAACAAGATAAGAAAGAGATACAATTTGGAGATTCTTCATCTTTGCATTACAGTTTTATTTTTTTCCAAGAAAATCTTGAAATATATGATTGAATGTGATTTTGGTTTTAATCTGTAACATGATTTCTTACATTTCGAAAACATTAGCCTATTTCATATTTCATTAATAGCTAATTATATCACAAACTTTAAAAAATAACTGCAGCTTCTTGCAATTCGGATTTGACAGTTAATTGGAAAGCCCTAATATCTAATTATTATTATATATAATTATTATGATATATAATATTTAATTTATTTTTCATATTTATGTTATTTATTTTAATTTTACTTTTATTATATATTGACCATAATACATGTGGTGTAAATGGTCTGTATTTGTCTTGTGATTTGTCTTAAATAATAATAGTAATAATATTTTTGACTGACAAAAATTGCCAATAAGAAATTAATGGTATCGGTATCGATGAAAATGCAAGAAAAAGTATCGGTATCGTATCGAATCCTAAAAGTGTGGTATCGCCCATCCCTAACGCGTACCCCTGGGGGTACTTGAAGGTATGCCAAGGGGTACGTGAGATTTTTTTTAAATACTCTAAAAATAGCAACAATTCAAAAATCCTTTATAAATATATTTATTGAATAATACTTCAACAAAATATGAATGTAAGTTCATAAACTGAACATCAAATCAAGTAGGCTATTCCATTCATTACCATAAACGCAGAGTTTCCCCCATGCCATGATGGTTTGACCCTCACTAAAATGTCTGTCAAAAAGAACTGTGAAAACAAATGCAACAATGCAATATTCAGTGTTGACAGCTAGATTTTTTTGTGGACATGTTTCATAAATATTGATGTTAAAGATTTTTTTTTTGTGAAGAAATGTTTAGAACAGGGGTCACCAACGCGGTGCCCGCGGGCACCAGGTAGCCTGTAAGGACCAGTTGAGTCGCCCGCTGGCCTGTTCTAAAAATAGCTCAAATAGCAGCACTTAACAGTGAGCTGCCTCTATTTTTTAAATGTTATTTATTTACTAGCAAGCTGGTCTCGCTTTGCCCGACATTTTTAATTCTAAGAGAGACAAAACTCAAATAAAATTTGAAAATCCAAGAAAATATTTTAAAGACTTGGTCTTCACTTGTTTAAGTAAATTCATTATTTTTTTTACTTTGCTTCTTATAACTTTCAGAAAGACAATTTTAGAGAAAAAATACAACCTTAAAAAGGATTTTAGGATTTTTAAACACATATACCTTTTAAATTCCTTCCTCTTCTTTCCTGACAATTTAAATCAATGTTCGAGTAAATTTATTTTTTTTATTGTAAAGAATAATAAATAAATTTTAATTTAATTCTTCATTTTAGCTTCTGTTTTTTCGACGAAGAATATTTGTGAAATATTTCTTCAAACGTATTATGATTAAAATTCAAAAAAACTATTCTGGC